>NC_089792.1:21409788-21494788 GCF_040412425.1 Macrobrachium rosenbergii
CACTGCATGTCACTGTTGGAAACTCCACTGGCTTTTGAGGAGGTGGAGCGATATAGACTAGCTGCTGCAGCAGTTCACTTAATAGGAAAGAAAAAAAGGTGTAAAAGCCTTATCTATCATCTGTTAAAGAGAGATGTCACTCTCATGCAATGTTAATGAGTAAGTTTAAATTAGAACTGGGGTTGGGTCAGTTATTTATGAAATGGACTGTGAAGCCTACTGTCACTAGTAAAACCTTTCATGAAAAGGCAGGACATTGGCCTAGGCCTATACCAAATTGCACGTATCACGTGGAAATATTTATTTTTATTTTTTATTAAATGATTTGGACTCACAACGGTCTGGAGGGTCTAACAATGAAAAGAATTAGGCCTAAATATAGTTTATTCATATTCTGGTTGGAGCGGCTGAGATCCTTTGGAGGTGAAATCCAGCGGCAAATTGTCTTAAGATCATTGCTTACATGTCCACTCATGTGATCTCCTGTCAGTCAGTCGGAAGAACTTTGGGTAATTCCATCAGTTCATCCATTCTGGTGAGTGGACTGACTCCACCCACAAACTGTTGTCTACACGTAAGTTTTAATGCCAGGTGGTGTGGAGTTGTGGAAGGTACATGATTTGCTCTCCCTTAAACCCTGTTACCAGGCCCATCAGCTCTTGCTTCTAGGGAAATCTTCCCTAAGGTCCTCTCCTCTAGAGTAGATGCAGAAGTGAAGCGCAGCCATGACCATTCTTCATTCTTTCAGATCACTCTCATTCCCCTTTACCCAAAGGAAGGTGCCTACACTCAACCCTACTTTTTCATTTTAGCCTCATTCCCTTTCCCATTAAAGGGATCAGATAGTTTTGCAATATTTAGTTCCCATATAGATAAATGGGTTCTTTGCTGAAAGGGAAATTTTGGCTTCTTCCTCATGAGGGGATGTGGAACCATCAGTGTGCTGCCCTGTATTGCGGAAGTTTATTTGTGACAGATGTATCGTTTCAATCATGCAGTCTTCAAGATGAGCTAGTGTCAGTTTATCCAGCTCTAACTTAGCCTTTGAGTAATTATTTTCCAGACTTATACATGAAGAGATGGAGACATTTTATTTTTAGAATCACTGGAGTCTTTAGGGTATTTCCTGTAGTAATTACTCAATAGGCTATATCAGCTTGACTTCAGAGTTAGACTATTTGTCATTGTTCCCTTAGTTCAACATTTCTTGTGACTACAATAACCATTTCTTCAATCCCACTTTGTGGAGCAGGAGTAGGGCTCAGTTGCTTCTTGTTCATCTTCCTGGGGAATTAGGTCATGTTTTTTGCAACCCCTGGTGCTTCTGTCAAGTTGCAATGCCTTAAATAAATGGTGGCCAGTAGAAATTGAACTTGACCCCTTCCCTTCTGGCCCTGTTCCTTATGAAGAGTTAGAGGAATTTATTTTTGGTGATAGAAATTCATTTCTTGCTATAATGTGGTTCGGATTCACAATAAGCTGTAGGTCCCATTGCTAAGTAACCAATTGGTTCTTAGCCACGTAAATAAGTCTAATCCTTCGGGCCAGCCCTAGGAGAGCTGTTAATCAGCTCAGTGGTCTGGTAAAACTAAGGTATACTTAACTTTTCTTATTAGTGGACTCTCCAGACGTTTGTAATTATGTAGATATAGATTCAGATTATTTTAGTGAATATGGTTTGGAGGTACAGCTTACCTTCTCTAGGCAGAACCTCAGTTTTTAAGTTTAACGGCAGGAACCTGATATACAAGATGGCATCCAATGTTGGTTGCCTGAAGCAGTTGTGTAGCTTTTTGAAGCCCTTTTGGACAATTTCGCATTCTGCACAAGATTCATGGTTGGGCTAAAGTTCAACAGGAGAGGCATAAGGTGCTGGGTCTATCCCTTTGTGCCCTTCTTAACTGTAGATATGCAAGGTATATGATATTTAATGCATTCATGAATGCTGAAAGTTATAGCATCATAAAGTTGTAGGTTACACCTGAAGCTGAAAACTCAAGAACAACATTCTGCAAAAAATAAACACTTGACCATTGTTGATAACAGGGAAATACTGTACAGTATCATTTACACCTGGAGAACAGGAACTACGTTATTTTTAATCCCTGTAAATCTTTTTATAATAAAACGATTGAAAGTCATTAAATCTCAGATTACTGAAAAAGTATTATTACTACTTGTTGTTGTTATTGTTGTTGTTGATCTTGTTCTTGTTCTTGTACTTGTTGTTATAATATAATGATAATACACATTTTTAGTCTTATAAGGGTTTAAGGAAGGATGAATCATTAAATAAGTAGAAAATGGAGCAAGGTAAAACTAAGGAAGATGAAAGACACAGATGAAAAAGTAAAAGGCTGAAAGCAGAGCATTTGGGACAAAAGGAATATTGCATAACACTTAGAACCATTTACTGTGCACCACACAGGCCTGAAATAGAATTTTTGTACATGGAAAAATTCAAAGTACCATACTTGAAGTGCTGGCAGTAAGTAATGGTACCAATTAAACCTGGCTTCAGGGAAACAAAGTTGATGATATTAATATCATGTCAGGTGTAAAATATAGTAACAGCATCACCACATCCAGTTAGTTAAGCAGGGCCATGTTTTTATAATCATACTTTTAATACTTGGGTTAGGCTTACATGCTCACACAGATTATTGACCCATGACTTATACAAGTGATATTTACAAATTAAATAAAAAAAAACATTCTTCTTTTACATTTTCTTTAAAACATCTTGGAGCATCAACTCTGGCTAGGTCACTACCAGGTCCAATGCCCTTTAATCCTTTTGTACATCATATTATGCACAACATGCAGTGGAGTATTTTTACCTGTAAATGCATATGATTTTAGGCAAATTACAAGGGACATATCAGCACTATTTACTGCTAACCTACCAGGACAAAGTGAACACTGCTAAACTGATATTTTTCTTACCTTGCCATTCACATTATGTATGTGTCAAAATTGCATCCCTTTATTTGAAAGTTTTACCAGGTTTAATATACCCCTCTTTCTCCTTACTAAATTTGATGGTCAATTACTCTACTTGGTTATTATTCAGTAATTGAAAAGCTAATTCATTTCCTGATTGTTTTAGGTTGATGATATAGAGTCGAAGCTAGATCAGTTAATAGATCTATATATGGAAGACAGAAAACGTCTTTTGGCATTACCAGCTGCTTCTGCCCCACCATCTGTGCCTCCTGCTCCACCCCCTTCTGCACAACCTCCTGGATCTCCAGACAGTTGCAGCAGTGGTCCCACCACCTCCTCCCTTGTGCCTACTTCCAGCAACCCACTATCGGCACCCTCGTCTTCCCTTGCCGTGAGTACGAGCTTAATATTTATCAGTGCTAATTCTCAAACACAAGACACAAGGGAGCTGTGGGAAATTCATTCAAAGCTATGGCACATTATTGAATTGTTTGGACCGGAAAGTTATTGTGGCTGTATTTATTTTTCAGGGTTCGATAAATTTCAGTGTCTTTGTATCAGTAGATGCTTTAATTGTTTAATTTTGCAGATGTAAACAGTATACCATGAATCATATTTTCTAGAATGCATAACTACTCCTTTTCATGATGAGGTAGTTTCTCTTAGAGCAAATTTACCTGGTAATTTTCACTGTTGTATTTTACACTAACATATTTTGTAAATTATGACACACCTGCCATCGTAAATAGGATAATAACTAAGTATTTCCTGTATCATTACAGTCATCGCTTAACCCTAATACTGTATAGGTGTACTGTAAAGTACTCAGTATGAAATTTTCTAAGAGATACTCACTGGAACATTAAGCAAAATTTCAGAAAAAAAGTCTAGAGCTAATTTGTAAAAGAAAGCAGTAATACATTATACCAATTTTAAGCTCTGTAATGCATGTACAGTACTGTATATGTTTCTGTTAACTCCTATAGAAGAGTTACACCAACTTAGAGAACATTCTGTATTCCTACCATTTTCTCGTACGTGGATCAGTACAAAGAAAAGCCTAAGTTGAATGCCATAATGTAAAAGAGACTTAGGCAAGAAAAGAATAGGAAGGTAGACCTAAAAGGGTAGGGTAAAGAAAGGCAATGTATTATGAAGGAAACTAGAAGTTGTGAAGGGCCATAGACTTAAATCTACCTTTATTAAAAAGGTAAGAAGAGTTGGAAAAACCTGCCTCATTAAGGCAGTAGTGTTTACTGTCTTTTTGGCAAAGGGGATGAACAAACAGTACTAGTAAACATTTTCCTGTTTTATTCCTTGTAGTTGCACCAATATTTTCATGAAACCTTTCTTTTTTTGATCTTGCAAAGTATTGAAAGTATTTTTGAGGAAACTTTTTTACAGTATATGAAAATAACAGGAAAGTGTACTGTTTAGGAGATGCCATGCACAGTATACACAAAATGCTGCACATCAGAAGACTGTTAATATGAAATTTATTTTTCTCATAAATCATAATTGCTTCATTTACAGTGTTCTAGGTTACTTGTGCTTAATTGTATTAAGGTTGCAGTTTTTCAGTAACTTTTCCTTGAAAAAGATACATAAGATAGATCTTGTGCCTTTTCCTCTGCAGTACTGCCAGCCAAAATAACTATTTCAATACTTATTCAGTTCCCTTTTCTAGAATCGATTATATGCTGCATGCTAATGTATTTTTTCCTCAGCATTATTGCTCATTTCACAGGTACCTGGTGCTCCCCCACCTTACACATCGGTGCTCAAACCTAAGCCGATCCTGGTGGACAAACAAGCATCTGAACCCAACACACCAACTAGTAAACATTTTGAGAGGCCTATGATGAGGGGCTACTCAGATGTTTCGCAGAGAATGAAAAAACGGGTTACTTTAAGGTACTCCTTGCAGATTTTTTTGGCAGTATAAAAAGTCATTGTGACACTTTTTTCTTCCCCATTACTGTCTCTCTCATACAATGTAACATAACAGATTTTTTGTGCTGTTTCATACTAGTGAACTCACAGAATTACTTAAGAGTGTTTTTATGAAATTACTTGGACATTCTGGGGTGTGCATCAGTAAGAACTCACTAAACATCCCCATAAAGCCTGAATGGTGGGCTGCAAATGAGTAAGCATTGTCTGATGAAGTATTCTTTTATATTGTTTGAAACTGGTCTTTTATGTTAAAATACCATATGATAATAATAATAATTTCCTGAACATTCATGGGTCCATTGATAATAGGAGAAAATACTCATTAGGTGAAATTTGCGTAACACTTCTGAATGTTATTTACAAATTTTTATAAAGATGATCATTTCACAATCAGAGGACATGATGATGTGTTTATAATTTTTCAAGCCCCCAAATATTGTCCTCATTCCACAGTATCCCTCCACATAGTCTTCACTAATCCTTTACCTTGTTTCACTTTGGGGATTTTCAGTAATCTTTCAAGTTGTAATGCTGTTTTGAACTTTTGACCAGATCCAAGAGGCCAGGCTAAAAATTCTCTAGGATCCTCTGGAGATGATGATAAGAGCTTCTTAAACTAAGAGCACATCTTTGCAAAAGGGGGTTTATCTTTATCAACGGATGTATAACTAGAAGAAAATAGATATTCAAATTTCACCTTAGGTTCTCTTTCTTCTGTTAATAATAATAATAATAAAAAATTTAAACTACTCCTGATATAATAAACTGTGAAATGAAAAATAAATTTGCTTTCTATTTACAGCAGTTAAAGGCTGTACAAGGGCTGAGTGCCTATTCCATTTTCAGTATCAGTCATAAAACTTTATTTACCAAAATTGGAAAGGATTAATTTGAAACCAAAAATGTTTTGTTTGTTTGCTTAGTAGCCACATTTTCATGGAATTTTGTCATTTTCCAGTTTGATACTGAGAGCTGAGCAGGCTCTCAAATGCCATCTTTTTAAATTTCAATATACAGTGTATTTATATGTTCAAATTAATGTTAGTTTTATTTTTAGTAAAGTTATCAAAATATTAAGGTTTATGAGTTGGAGAGTTGAAAGAACTTGAAAATGAAAATTATTCTCCATCTTTGATATCAATAATCTGTTAAAGGGGTGAAGCTCTCTTTGCTCATGTTATTAAAAGAATAGATTCTGGTCATTAACACATCCAGGAGAGCAAGACAATCAAGATTCATGGGAAAAATTTATGCCCTTCACCACCCAAGAGTTGAAAAGCAGTCCATGAATAATTTAGTGTAACCAAATTATAGGCTAGAACCTTTACTGAGAATTAGGAATCTTTATTCAAAGAACATTATGCAAACATAGAACCATGTAATTAAGGCAGTCCCTGGCCAACGATTTTACGGGCGCTTGTCTAACGACAAAATTGGCAATTTTCCAAAATTGCCAATGCTTGTCAGCGCCAATAATTGGGTATTGGTGCCAATACATACCTAACAGAGGCGCCGATAACCAAAAATTGGCACTTTTTGGCACCGATAACCAAAAATTGGCACTTTTTGGCGCCGATAAGCCCCGAAATTCAAAAATCGAAAATAGCACGATTTTGGTTATCATCACACCCTCAGAACAGAACCCCCGCCGATAACTGAGGACTGCCTGTACTTGGCATTCATGCATTGGAACCTGTATAGAGAATCAGTGTGGTTGGTATACTGCTAAACATAAGCTTTATACACATTACTTTTATGAAGTGTATGCATTTATCACCAGGATTATGGAAATATTGTTAGAGATGCTTTACAACTTAAACGTAAATTCTAACTTCATTACCATAGAAATCATGTCATTACATTCTTTGTCATCTACCCTCACCTTGGAATGTAAAGATGTACCGTATGTAGTTATTAAACGTTTCTTTTACCACAAACCTATTATTTGTATTGCATAACATCCTAAATACCTGATTCCACTTTGGCAGAAAAATATCAGCTGGCTCCAGTAGGTTAACCATGTGCAAGGGTACCCTTAGTGTGCCAGTTGTTAACTGAATCACTTCTTGTCAATAGCTCTCAGAGCATCCCAAATGTATGGAATCATTCAGTTACCAAGCACTTTTTCTACATTTCTTTTCCATTTCATTATTACTTCCTAGTAAGATTTTTTTTTTCTTCGACTGTATGATGATAAAACCTCATCTCAAGTTTGCACATAAATGTCAAATTTTCTTCACCGTGGTCATTGGCAGTTTCATGTTTCTATGAGCTCTTTGCATTTTCTGCCTTCATTCACAGGCACTAAGTTCCTCAGTTTTCTTGATTATGTATTGCAATGGCTCCACAATTCATATGTTCAAAAGTGTATTGTTTTGTAACAAACAATGAGTTGTTGGATACTTAGCTTTTAGGTTGGAGGTTAATAAACAAATTATTCCATATTAACTGATTTTGTTGTGCTTCCTTTAGTATATTTTATTTCTTCCAAGTAATAAGCACTAAGTGGTTAGTTTTAAAAGTCATTATTAAATGTAAAAATTATTACTTTGCCTTATTAATACCCTTCAGGATTCTTTGATTTTTTGGTCAATGGACTCTTTTTATGTTTCCTCTTTCCTGATAAATTTTGTGTGCATATCGCATTTATGTGTACTGTTGGTGTCAGGTGTATTATTGACAAATATTTTTGTAGTTAATAATTGTAGTAATTTTCTACCACATTTGTTTTTCATATGTCTTCACATTCTGATTTTAACATTTCCCCTTATTAACAGTATGATGCATGATCCTTTTGAGTGAGAATTTTAGTTTTGTAATCAACCTGTTTTAATGTTGCTTTTTCATAATTTATCAAAAAATGTTTTCAGGTTAGAGATAAGCAGTTTGCTGAATTGTCATACCTTGGTCCTCCTTTTTCAAAAATTTTTTCCACTTTTAGATAATAAAATCTAGGTTGTTGGGGTGGGTTAAATATCTTTTAAATTTTATCAGAACAGTTCAGGTTGACTTCCTGGAATTGAGGCTCCTTTCTAGGGTCTTGCAGTCTTTTGTAGTCGGCAGCGTTATACAAGTCAACAACAACAGTTTAACCATCAGGTTAAAGATGATAAAGTCAGGAGCATATGTCTGTCAGGAAGGGACAACATCCAACTAAATCTCATGTTCATACTAAGTTTTTCATTAGAGGAGACTCCCTAGGCAGGTGATACCATGTTTGCTTCACATCTTGGCCACTGTTTCAGGATGCTTGTAGATGCTGTTGTAATTATGGGGTGCTTCTCTATTGACTATTTTTTTCAAGCTCTCACAAGTTCTTCAGAAAGGGGAGACTTCAACATCAGCCTAATTTTGAATACCCCATCAGAGTTTGAGATGTACAGCCTTCACATTTGAAGAGCTTGTAGAAAGTACTTATGGAGAGGGATTTTTACTAAGACTTCTAGGGAACTCCAAAATACTAGCACTCATGTTGTTCTGGGGAGGGCTTAGGAGCAAGTAGCCTTGTTCTAATACCTGATGGCATGCCATTTGTAAGATCTCATCTTGCCTTTGGCTCTTGATTTTGGCTCAACTAATTGCTGTTACTTTTTCTTCCTTGTAGGTGATCATTACTACTTATATATTTTAATAGCTTTCACCCATCTTGTCCAATCTTTTTAATTACTCCTTTGTTCATTGCAGGTTTTTCTACCATTTTAACTTTTAATTTTTTACTCCATTTCATTTATTCTGCTCCTCTTTTCTTGCTGCCCAAAGTCCTAACTCCTCTTGATTATTAAGAGGGGATACCATTACTAGGACTGAAGTTTATTTTTGATGCCAGTAGTGGGAGCTGAGGTGGTCTCATCAATCACTCAATTATGTTAGGATTTGAGAGATTCCAATATGATAACCACATTGATATCTCAAGGGCAGGGCTATTCCCAGTATGAGGGGTGAACCTGTACTGAGGATAGCTCTTATGGCATTCTTACTGGCTTGCCTATGAAGATGACTAGAATGCAGATGATTGTTTTCTTGTGATGCTCTCTATCTCATCAAAGTGGTTTTGGCTTCACGTGAGCCACCCTTATCATGTTGATGCCATCCCTGTGGGTTAGAGGAGTGAGTGGACATAAGGGAGTCAACTCTTACTGATGGATTGTTTGTCACCTTGATGTTGTCTCACTTTATTTTTCTTTAGTTTTAGTTATTTCCACTGAATGATTGTCTTTAGCCTTCCTCCAGTCATTTCCATAGGATAGTCTTCATTGTAGTTTTCTCCCAGCAAGATGAAGATGATGATGATGATTATTGATGATGATGATGAACCCTGTTAAAATCGAACAAGCCCACAGGGGCCACTGACTTGAAATTCAAGCTTCCAAAGAATATTGTGTTCATTCGAAAGAAGTAATAGAAGGAAATACAAAAGAAATTAGTCATTAAAAAAACAGATAAATTAACAAATTAATGAATAAAAAAATGTAAGTAAAATATTAAAATACAAGTTGAATTTTATTAGGGTAGTAGTTTATTGCATCTTCGCTTGAACTTTTGAAGTTCAGTTGCATGACATCCTCTGGGAGGCTGTTCCACAGTCCAACTGTGTGAGGAATAAAGGACCTCTGGAACTGAGAAGTTCGACAGCGAGGCACATTTACTGCATATTGGTGCTGCTGTTCAGTGAATCTGGTTGCTCTCAGCAGGAAAAGGGGATCTGGGACCAATTGTGAATGTGAAAGATCCTTGTTAAAATACAACTTATGAAAAAGTGATAAACAAGGGACCATCTGTTGATGGTCCAATTTATAACTGCTAATATTAGGAAACAGAAACCTACCACTATGAACCACTCTAACTAAAGAGATGTATCTCTGGCAGAAGCATACATCCACACTGGAGAACAGTATTCTAGTAAAGGAAGGACAAATGACCTTAAACAGATTGCATTAATTTTGTCACTTATAACAACCTAACTTTTTTGTGTCATTTGCTGAAACTTTCATTAGAATTTTCTCAATAGTAAGATGTGAGTCGAAAGTTACACCTAGAATAGTTTAGCTTCAGATTCATTCAGGAAAGTTCCATTCACCTGAAGGGGAGGATGGGTTGGAAAATCTGTACGAGGAAATTATACTTTTTCCTTGTCCATTTCAGCAAGAGACATTTGTACTGGCCTGTCTTTTGTATAGAATTTTCTTGTATATCTCATGCTATAAGTAACCAGTATTATTCTCAGGAGGAGAACATTCTCCTCTGATCAGTTTATATGAATAGTTTCCTTTGCTCTCCAAGCCTTCAAGGGAGGCACTTTGTTTGTTCCTTTCCAGATCCCTGGAAAATTAATAGATGTACATCTTCCTTATGGCTAAGGCAAGTTATCAACTTCACTTCAGATGTTGATCCATGGTCAAAAGTCATTTTCCATATGTGCCTTTTAATGGAGTTTGGGGTTGACTTGATATTTGGATGGCTGTTAGAAGTGCCAGACTCTGTTTGTCTTCCATTAGATGATCTTCCTCTTTACTGATGGTACATAGCTTCCTGCTATGCTTAAAGTTTTTGAGATTCCACATCTTTATACTTTAGTGTACTGCTGTTTTGACAGATTTGTTAGTTGTTCTAAGTCTTGATCTGTTTTGTCTCTTAACATCCATTTGTTACATTGCTCTAAGTCTTGATCCCTTGTTTATTTTGGAGCTTTTGGGTTTCTCACAAGTTAGTGCCCTCCTCTTGAATAGCTACACAGGCTATGTTAGAAAACTAAATTTTATTCAAACTAAACTTGTTACTGCAATGAAGTGCCCACTTTCCAGTTCCATGGCTCTTTCTTAGTAGGACAACACCTATTGGAGCTAGCTAATCTTTTTTTTCTTCAGGGGAATGAGGGCTTGGAATTCTGTGATGCACAAAATAGACAATATAATGTATTGATTTGTATTGAAAAAAAAATTTGTTTTTCAGAAGCTGTAGGTATGTTTTATAATTGCAGATTACATTCAGCTCATCTTTATTACTTAGAAAAACAAAATGTAGCTTACTTCATGTTGAGCCTATATAAATAAGGGCAAGTTATGGTTAGGAAATGTTAAATGTAAGATTAACATGCTATTGAATTTTAGTTATCTGGTATTCAAGGGACACATGCAACCATTGAATTATAAAGTGAAAAGCTGTATTAATAACAGAAGACTTGTAGAGTTAGAAAACAGAGGTTTGACCAGCTATGTTAAGAATAACCATCTACTTGCTTAATCATAGTAGAAAGAACCATTAGTAAATATCCATTATACCTTTGTGGATGACGAGTTAACGTTGCCCATTGGAACCTACTAATGAAATAATTATTTGAGGCCACATAACTGGATGGAGGAGAAGAACCATTGCAGATGCATTGGTAAGGTCATTATCCAAGATGAGAATGGTAAAGTAAAGTCGAACACTAAACACAACAATAACATTTTTATAACGAGGTTGAGTACCTGATTTTCTACATTTGGATATTGTCATATATATTACGTGATCTCTTAAGGACTGGATGACACCATTTTGAATATTGAATAAGTTAAACAGGGGATTCAGTTTTATGACCCTCAAACAAAATGTAAAACTTGGAAAATAAAGAGAAAATAAGATTACATATTGAACAACTTGACAAGTTATTTCATATAAGCAACTTGACAAGTAATTACATAGCTAAGATTTCTAACTCGCTCAGCAACTTTCTTTTTTAATTCGCGGTAGTTCTTCTACTGTTTTTGTGAGGCCACGTAACTGACAGGCCATTGCAGATGCATTGGTAAGTTAGAGAACACAGGAAAGACACTGGCAGGTAGGCTCAATTTGTTTCTGCCGGCTCTGGTGCATACATCGGCGCCATTTGTAGCAGCTTTTTTGATGATTTATTCAGTTGTCTTTGCAGATTTTGGTGAAGTACAATTATTTTGTCTTGGTAGCCAGCAAGTTTGGATAGTTATTTTTTGTGTTAGTTCCCTAGTTTTTTGCTGAATTATGTCCGATTGTAGCAATTTGAGTATTCGTTATTGTAGCAAAGGGTGTAAGACTAGGCTAACAAAGTTTTGTTATGAACCTCATTCAGTCGGTAGCAAATGTAGGGGACAAGAGTGTAGCATGGAGAAAACTTGTAAGGAGTGTTCCTCATGGGATGTCAAACAGTGGAAGATTCTGAAGTCTCACTTAGACAAATTAGACAGAGATCGGAAGAGAAAAGTGGATTTTAGAACGGAGAACCGTTCCCTTAGTGGAGAATCTACACCTGGAACCTAGTTCACAGGTTAGTCCTATTGGTCTCCTACTACTCCTATTCCAACTGTTTCTCCTGTTCCTTGCCCTTCTACTATTCAACCTACTCCCGTGCCAGGCTCCCTTGCTTCCATCCCTTATGCCATCACCAGTCTCAAATCCAGCTTCGATAAGAAAATTAACCTGGTAGTAAGTACAGTAGCAGAATTAGGAGAATCACTTAAGGTTGTAATAGATAAAGTGTTTGCAGAGAAAGTGATGAGTGAGAGTGCATTGCAAGTGGAGGAGGTGCCTATCTGTCCTGACAGTTCTCCTAGACCAAGGTCACTGTCCTTCTCCCCAAAACCTGGGAGAAGACATACTGGAAGTCCAAGGAAGGCTGTTGGGGTTTGCCCACGGCTAGTCGCCCTGTTGCACAATCCCAGGTGTCAGCAGACAGCCATTGGAAAGGCATGTCTTTGGAAGTGCATGAACGATCTTCAAACTCTTCTGACAACTACAGTGTCGACAGGAGGTGCCACAAATGGTACTTAGACTCTTGCCGACCGTTTTAGTGCCCTTCTGAGGATGTTGATCACCGTCCAGATCCACTTCCCATTAAGCGGTATAAGAAGACTAGTACCAGTCCACAGGCTTTTTTAGTTATGCTGTGGACCCTTCTGTCCTTGCCACTGCCCATCAACATCCATTTTTGTCTACATGGGACAGTCCAGAGGCTTTCACGCCTGAGCAGCCCTTTCATGGAGGTAGACCTAGAACACAATTCAGGACCCGTGTTGATGTCAGATTCATGGCAAAGTCCATCAAGAAGAGCTCTGTCAAGACAGAGCCTAGAAAGTGAGAAGGAAGTCCTTCATGCACCCGTAGGAGCCAGACTTCTGGAAATTTGGGGAAAATGGCTGATATGAGGAGCGGAGCCTTGGGTTGTCAAAGTTTTGAAGGAGGGCTACATCATCCCGTTCCTGGAGAGCCCCCATTAGTCACTTCTCCCATCACATTAACAGCATACTCGGTAGGCTCCAAGAGACATTTGGGCCCTCTGGAGGAAGTTTCCTCTCTCTTTGAGAAGAGGGCCATAGAGGAAGTCGAGAACATCAGCACGGGGTTTTATACAACCAACTCTTTGTGGTACCGAAAGCATCAGGGCCTGAGACCAGTCCTCAGACATCTGTAGTCGCTTTGGCCTGAAGACAAAATTCAAAATGGAAACAATCCCTTCAGTCCTTTCATCCATCCACCAGGGCGACTGGGCAATGTGCGGGATGCATACTTCCACATTCTGATTCATCCTGTCCAGGAAATATGTAAGGTTCGTCTTCCAGGACAAGTTATATCAGTTTCTGGCCCTTTGCTTCGGCCTTTCTACGGCCCCTCAAGTGTTTACTCGAGTCCTCACTCCTCTCTCGAAATGGCTCCACATAATGAGGATCAATGTTAGCTTTTATCTGGACAGCTGGCTTCTTCGATCCCCATCGAAGGAAACATGCATGAAGGACTTACACAAGATTATTCTTCTTACCCAGGAACTGGTCCTTCTTATCAACCTTCAAAAAGTCCCAGTTGATCCTGTCGCAAGAGATCCTTTATTCAGGGATGACTGAACTCTCAGATTTTTGGGCTTTTCCGTCTCCCAAGAGAATTTCTAGCTGTCTCCAGACAGTCCAGAGTTTTCTAGCCATTTCATCTTGCTCAGCTCAACAGTGGATATGCCTGATGGGGACTCAGGCATCCAAAGAGATTTTTGTCAGATTAGGCAGACTTCACATGAGAGTTCTCCAGTTCTTTGTGAGGACCAACTGGGACAGGAAAACATAATCACACCCACGTGTTTCCGATCACCTTGGAGATCAAATGAGACCTGCAGTGGTGGCTGTCAAAAGAAAGACTGTCAGAAGGGAAGTCCCTTCAATCTCTTAGCCCTGACCTAGACTTCTATTCAGATGCCACGGATATAGGCTGGGGAGCCCTACTAGGGATTCAGAAAGTATCTGGTACATGGACCCCAGATCAGCAAAGCCTACACATAAACGTGAGAGAACTGAAAGCAGTTCAGCTAGGTCTTCAGAGTTTCTTGTCTATGGTCCGAAACAAAACGATAGTAGTACATGCAGACAGTACCACGGCCTTAGCATATATCCACAAACAAGGTGGCACTCATTCCATTTCTCTCTGCCAGGCAGCAAGAGAGCTACTCATATGGGCAGATCAAAATTGAGTTACTGGTCACACGACTTATCCAGGGGAAGTTGAATGTATTGGCGGACAAGCTAAGCCATCAGAACCAGATCCTTCCCAATGAGTAGACCCTGGATCTTGTGGTTTGTCTAGACCTTTGGAAACTGTGGGGCAGGCCAAGATAGACCTGTTTGTCAATTCCAAGAACCTCTTTCCGCTATTTTGCTCTCTGACCCCAGATCCTCTTGCGTGGGCAACAGATGCCATGCTGCAAGATTGGTCCAGTCTGGGTCTGTACGCCTTTCCACCCTTCGGCATGGTCGGGGAAGTGTTGAACAAGTTTTGATCGCATCAGAACACAACTATGACACTCATAGCCCTGTTTTGGCCCCTGAGGGAGTGGTTCCTGGACCTTCTTTGGGTAATGGTAGATTACCCAAGACTCTTTCCCCAAAAACTGACTTTATTCTGACAACCCCACTTCTGAAGACACCACCAAAGGTTGTCCGCTCTTGCCCTGACAGGCTTTAGACTGTCTGCAAGCTTGTCAGAGTGAAAGGGTTTTCAAGAGAAGCTGCAGAGGCTATTGCATGATGTAGGCGAAAATCTTCTAGCCTCGTCTACCAGGCCAAGCGGGCAATCTTCCTCTGGTGGTGCCACAACAACAATGTCTCTTCTTCTGAGACCTTTGTAATGCAGGTTGCTGATTTTCCCTTTATCTTAGGAACTCTAGAAATTTAACTTCCTTCACCATTAACGGGTATCAACCTATGCTTAGCTCATTATTTAAACATAGAGGCCTGGATCTTTTGTCGAATTCAGATCTTAACGATCTGCTTAAGTCCTTCGACACGACAAAGCAGAAAAAGGACAATTTGGCCTCCTGGAATCTGGATGTGGTCCTGAAAATTGTTGACTGGTCCAGCTTTTGAACCCCTTTGTTCTGCTTTTCTTAAGAATGTCACTCCCAAGACATTCTACCTCTTTGCGTTAACCATTAAGAATTCAGTGGATGTTCTTGGCCATGAAGAAGAAGAAAAGAGAACTGTCCAGTCAGAGCTCATAGACACTATCTGAATAGGACAGAAAAGTTCAGGAGTCCATCCAGTAATCTCTGGTGTTCATCCCTCTCATCCTCCCTCTAAGAATGCCTTGTCGTTCGTCTTACGAGATTTGATTTCAGAGGCACACTCCCAGATCCAGGAGGATGTCTTACCAAATTTTAAAGTGTAAGCTCATGATATTAGAGCGGTATTGACCTCTTTGGCTTTTAGGCATATGTCCTTGACTTCTGTTATTCAGTCAACCTACTAGAAGTGCAGGTCTATTTTTGCCTCCCATTGTTTAAAGGAAGTGGAAACTGTGTTTAGTAATTGCAGTACCTTGAGACCATTATTGGTGGCTGGCATGGTATTGGGTGAGGAATTATAGGAAGCACTCTTGTTCTCCTGTTGCCTCTTTGCCTTGGTGTAGGGTTTTTGAGTTTTGGGGAGCCTGGGGGTACAGTGTACCTGGAGTATCCACCAGTCTAAGTGGATAGGTTGTGGTGTTTTTAAGTGTTTTCAGAGTAAATGACAGCATTATGTGATTGTTTTTCTTATTTTGATACCGCACCCAGGGCAAGGGCACTATTTGTATGCTTTGCTAGTGATGAGGCCTTTCCTCCACTGCAAAGCTCCTGCTCAGGTAGCAATGACCCATGGCTCAAGCCACGCCACTACAGGTTAAGATGAGCACCAACCAGAGGTAGTATTCACCTGCAGTACTCTCTTTCCAGGTAAGGAAACAGCAAGCATTGCATTCACTGCTGGCAGATTTTAGATTTCAAAGTCAGTACCATGCCTTAATGTTTTGGAGTAGAATATGTCCATGTATCCCACCTCCATTCAGTGTGGGACTGTCTGTGTAATTACTTGGTAAGTTGCTTATATGAAAATGACATTTTCATAATAAAGTTTCATACATACTTGCCAAGTAATTACAGAGTCAGATCCTGCCCTCCTCCCCTCTTATGGACATAAGGGCACAAACAAGTTGAGCCTGCCTGCCAATTTGTTTCCTCTGTTCTCTGATAGTGGTCAGGGCCTGTCACCTACACAAAAACAGTAGAAGCGCTACTGCGAATTAAAAAAAAAGTTGCCACACAAGTTAGAAATTTTAGCTATGTAAATACTTGGTAAGTATATATGAAACTTTATTTTATTATGAAAATGTCATTTTAACATTGAAAAGTTTTAACAAAATATGATAATTTTATTCGCAGATGACTTACTGAACTCCCTAAAAAGAACTGTAAATATGGAAACTGCATAAGGTAGCTTGGAGCTAAATTACAGATGCTTAGAAGTTGGAATCATTTGATAAAATGTTAGTGCTAGATGAGCTACTATGAAGGGCATCTGATTAAAGAACAGAGGAAATAAAACCACTAAACTTTTTCCACAGTGAAAGGTACATACAGTGTGTGTGTATTGAGAATTGAGAAAAAAAAAAGGTGTTGGCTAATTATCACATTGTCAAATGAAAAAATACTGTGGCAATTACAGTGTAGCTTACCGATCTACTCTTAACTTCTTGCCTTGCAAGAAGCCTAGTGGCTTCCAATTTAAAATTTTAAGAGTATAAAACTTTTCACTGTGTCCCAATGGAGCCCACTAATGTCTTTGAGGACAAACAACTGCTACACTATCAAAAAAAGGTGTCAAAACACAGGAGGAAATTATAACTAATTGCAGCATTTTGCATGAAAAACCTATTGCCTTCTCATTCTGCATGGTAGTATATGCTACAGTCTTTTCAAGGCATAAATACTGAATGAAGCTTGGTGAAAGTGATTTGTGAGTCATAAGCATTAAAGTCACAGAGTGAGTTAGTTGGTTCCAAAACACTAGAATCAGTAGGAGTACAGTGTATGCAATGTAAAGTCTGCTATAATCCAGGCAACATTAAAGTCCCATTCTCAGGAGAACCATTTTAATTTAGAGTTGGGTAATATGTTCTCTTATGATATTCAAGTGAAATCTGAGGTTATTTTAACTTCATGTGAATGTTAGAAAGGGGAGCCAAATCTATAATTTATAATGAAGAGAGCAAAACCATATGTTCATTGGAACATTAAAAAAATTAGGAGGGATGGATTGTGGACTTGCTATTGAAAAGTTATGGACTCTTTTACTGAAAGTTCACACTTTAAAGAGTTTAAAGCATCTTTACTTGAAGAAACAGATTTATCTGAGTTTATGTAAGTAAAATAGTAATGTATAAAGTAGAGATTTACACCAAATCCAAAGATATAAATGAGGAGCAGAAGTGAAACCAAGGCAAAGTGTATGGAAAAGACTGAACAAGGAATACTGCATATCCTTTTCCTAATCTTATGCATTCATTGATAAAAAGTGCTATTACTGGATATACAGTATAAGGCCAGTAACACCATTTTTTTAAGCAAGAAATTATTTTCATGGCATCCTTTAAAACAGGGTCAGTTTGCAAAAGTGGGCTTTGGGAGAGGTAACAGACAAAGTAACACAGATTTAACAGTTGTTGAAAAATTTACAAGAAGTTAAAAATAACCTTAGATTTCATTTGAATACATAAGAAAATAACATTACCAAAATTATAATTCCAATGATTTCCATTGAAAATGGAAATTTAATGGTGGCTGATTTTTTATTGCATAGATAAAGGCCAACCATGATGTCTGGGAATAAATCAACTCATGGGATGTAAGCATAAGTAGTTTTTTATACCTTCTTTACCAGATGATTCACAGAAGCCAAAACCTTTTAGCAAAACTTCATTGTTAAGAGCTGTGATTATAAAATGGTTTTTCCCGGTTTACGCATGTAATAGTGCGCCAATCCGACGTGGTAAACGGCAGAATAATCTAATTTGAAGGTTTTTATGAAAAACTCAATAAAAATGCAGTTTACATTGTTTTCAGTGCACCCAAAGCATTAAAAGTAAGGTTTTCTTATGATTCTTGACGATTTTCGACGATTTTCCAGTATATTTTGCACCCAATTGGTGCTTTGAGATTGCCTTCCAGTTAATCTCCAGTAATGGATAGATCATGTTAAGTAAAACAAAAATGACAAGCTGCACGAGAATTTAACCCAGTGTCATAATAAGGTGATAGTAAACATCTTTAGTAATTGAAAGTGCTCTATATTCTGTATACAATATTCAGGATATTGAAAGTTTATGCCTACATGCATACAGTCCAAAAAGCTACTGTAGGAAAAAATAGCAGTACATCACTGTAGATAACCTTTCAGGACAAACAGTTTAAGATTTTGCTTTATCACAGTAGCCTAGTCAACTATGAAAGTACTGTAGCTAAAGTTGTGTATGTATACTGCCTCCAGTAAAGTTGAAAGTTAAAAAAAAAAAAATTATTATTTTAGAGCCTTTAACCCAAATGTTTGTTATATAGAGACATGGGGTCTCTTGGGAAATCTTCTTTCCATCCTGATGGTTACTCTTTGCTGTCATGCCTGTTCACTTCATGTTTAACTTTAGTTAGGTTCATGGTTATTCTTTTCTTTCATGTCTGTTCACTTCATGTTTAACTTTAGTTAGGTTCATTGGTTACTTATTTCTTTCATTAACTTTAGTTAGGTTCACTGGTTACTTATTTCTTTCATGTCTGTTCACTTCATGTTTAACTTAAGTTAGGTTCACTTTTATAGCTATGTGTTTGCTTTTCCTGTCTTGCAAGGCTAGTTACTGGTATTTCTGTATATTGTATCTCAGTAGATCATTTAAATTCAAGATGCTTGACAGTCCTTGAAAAGTTCACTAAATATTTGTTGCTATCCATTAACATTATTCTTGAATTTGACATGTCAAAACTTTGTAAGGCATGTAGTTGTAGTAGTAGTAGTAGTATGGTCAGACTAATGAAAAAAGTTAATTTTTTTAATGTTGGATTATTAATTTTCAAACATCTGGCTTAGGAAGCA
This sequence comes from Macrobrachium rosenbergii, assembly GCF_040412425.1. Taxonomy (NCBI): domain Eukaryota; kingdom Metazoa; phylum Arthropoda; class Malacostraca; order Decapoda; family Palaemonidae; genus Macrobrachium; species Macrobrachium rosenbergii. The sequence goes on from NC_089792.1 coordinate 21,429,078, forward strand.
AGGCAAAATAGTGGAGTAAACTGCATTCATGTTTCCTATCTGCTCTAGCCATGTAGATTAGGAACTTTTTATATTTATTAAAAAGGGTGGAGTCCCTTGTGGAAAAAGTAAAATATTGTCGTAATGATTACAGTCGTCGTGAACATTGTCAGATTTCCCCTTCACATGGGTAGATATCTCTCTCTCTCTCTCTCATCAGGTTGATGTCATCTTCTGTACCTTTTCCCCACAATTTCCTGGCCTTATTAGTTCAGTATCTGTCACTTCTCTAGCTGAATATTCATCCTTTATCATCCTTTGTTGCCACATGCCTAAACCATTTTGGTCTTCAAGGTAAAGTCCTTACAGTACTGGCTGATCCCTGATAGATCAAAATTTTTGTTTTAAATTCCTATGACTTCCCTGTCTTCACTTGTTTAATCTGTCTCTGTTGTGATGCCAGTTTTAGTAGCTGTAAATCAATCTCTCCTCTAAACTCTGATTTTGTAATGCTTTTTAATTACTAGGCTTAGTATCCTGTGAAGACCCCATGGATATATGATACAGTACACCTTGTTTTAACCAAGGTATTTTTCCTGTAGGTGTCTAGTGTCATATGATAATGATAATGTTTGTGGTTGATTTTTTTAAAAATAAATTCAAAAAGGTATACAGTACTGTATTTCCCGATCATTCTTGTATCACAGCCCGCTCCCATACGTTCAAACTGGTCTTTAGCAATCTTAGAAATCTGTGTTTTCCATACTGTAGAGCATCAGATCTATTCATCATACCACAGTTCTAATGAGCCTTCCCAGACTTATGATCCTTTCATATAGTTTCTATATTTCTATCTACTACAAACCACTTATTCCAGATGGTCACCTAAACCTCTTGAGAAGTCACATTTTCTATTTGCCTGTTTACTGTATAAGCATCTGCCAGTTACTGTTCATTCTGTTGGTTTGGTGGTTTATCAAATCACATGGTATTCCTGTTAAACTTGACCATACTTATTATGAATTATACTAAGACTGACATTCCTAATCACTCTTGAAACATTTTTAGTACTCTGAATTGTAATACTGTACAGTACAGTATTATGATGTGGCTGCTTTCTGGTTTTTGAAAACTGAATGGAGATGAAGAATACTGATAATATGAAAAAGTATGGAAAGTATGTTTTTTTCTAACATTTTATTAACATTTTTTAAGAATATCAGTGTTTAGTACATTTCAAATTTGCCATATGTTTATTGACTTTCTGCACAGTAATAAATTAATCATCAGCTAAATTAAGAAGGGAATATATTTACTATTGTTTAATTCTCTCAATGTGAGCTGCTTTATTCCAGTGTTTTCCAATGTAGATTTGGTATTCCTAAGCAGACATGCATGATGGCCCCTTTCAGTTGCTCAAGTTTATGAACATTAGTATAATTACATTTAGTATTCTTTTATTTCTAAAAGACTAACCTGCATTTAATATGAGGAATATAATTACTGTATTGGGCTTCAATTGTATAAGTTTATTTTGTGTGTTTTTCTGTGCATTTTTCTTACACAAATGCCAATGGGACAGGCAACTTAATGCCCTTGATCTAGCCCAGTTTTCAAGGAAAAAGAGGAATATAAAAAACATAGTAAGAACAAATTGTCATCCCTAAGGAATAGAGAATTAATGGAATCTAGGAACATGGGAAAAGTAGTACAGTGAATTTTGTTTTATGGTAATTGTAACCATCAATTGAAATAATTTGCCTATAAATGTAAAAAAATATTTGTTTCCTTTATGGTGTTGGCCTTTTAAAATCTTGATATTTAAAACTGTATTTATCAAGGAACCATAGCTTTTGTTAATTTGTTAGTTTATTTAGTTTTTATGTACTGTATGAAAAAAATTCTGGTTGAAGGTACTGTTTGCAGTCGAGTTAATGTATGATTATGCAGTGCTTAAATACTGTATCTAATACAGCAAAAGCCAAACCTAAATTATTATAAGATACTAGTAGTGGTAATTTATGCCATCTGTTTAATGAGAAATAATTATTGTGCATGGATTTGACCAGATATTATTTATTGCAAAATTTCTTTTGTGATTATCTAAATTAAAAGAATTAATCAAGTGTTAACTTCTATAAACGTCTTTTAATTGAAATTTGGAACAGAGTGATAATTGATCCTTAACTTCTTTCACATTATTATTACTACTGTTTAAATTTTATTACATGAATGTTATTGACTTACCTATATATCTGTACTGTTTAATCGTAGAATCCTTTCAGTAAACACAACACAAATTCCATAAGTATATCTTTCCATCAGCTCGCTGCCGTCCCGCCACTCTTTGGAGGTAAAGGAACCCGATCTTCTACAGGTACCACAGGTGGTCCAGATAGAACACCTGGCCACCCCATACATCGATGAAGACTGTGATTCAAATAACCCAGGTGTGTTAGCTGGGAGTAATGTCCTTTCATTGGCTTGATATAATATCAAATTCTCAATCGTCAAAAGACATATTACCAACCCTTGACATTAGTTTTCACACAGAATTATATCCTTTGTTGATGCAAATCTCCTTCACATTGGGTGGCTACGACTAAAGGAGCCTGATAAATGTATGTACGTTCCGTGTCTCTTAATCTTTGTCAGACTTCGGATTGGCCTGCTTAGCTTACCATTGTGAATGCTTGATATCCATATGCTTGTTTAGTGTTTTAATCACTGTACCACACCTTTCATAATGCACATTTTCTTCTGGTAATTTATCACGATACATACAGTTAATGTTTATGTTCTCATAGTAAAGCCAAGAATTTTTCAATCTGAAGACATTATGACTGCATTTATAGTTTTATTCATGTTTGTAAATAATTGATGATGAGGATTATCAAGTGTAATAATATTAGAACACAGTATATTAATCTGGCTAGAACATTATAAAAAAAATATTCTTGCTAAATGGGAACACGGGTCATTTGTATGTATAACTGCAGTTTTTAAAGGTTATTGCACATTCATTGATGGGTATGTCATATAATTCATTTGTGAGCATCATTACGGTTTCCGTCATAGACCACTTCTTCATTTTCCAAACACTTTGTGAGTGTTCTGTGCTCTCTATGCTCTTCATTGTACATCTCCTTATGTTGTGATACAATTTATGTTAACTATTCCTGGATATTTTTTTTTTCTTTTTAAATATTTACATTTATTTTTGGAATTCTTGCTCTTTCCATCAAAGCCATTATTCAGTAACACAAAGAAAACAGTTTGGAATGCATTTTAGAAAATTTCCTTATCCAGGTAGAAGCACTAGGATGCATCAGAAAGGTAATGTTTGAGGGCAATGGGTCTTTTACACTCAAATTGATTGTATTTCATCCCATGTAAAGTTTACGTGATGAAAAGGAACATCTTACAAGCTATACCTTTTGATGTCCCAAAAGATGTTAGCTTATTTGATTTTTTGCTTAATTGGTTTCCCACAATTTTGGATAGAAATTTTACTCCTTTGTTAATATTTGACTTTCAGTTGATATTTTTGACAAATTCTTGAGGAATTATTATTTTTATATAAATGACTTACCAAGTAATTACATAGCCTATAGTTTCCTTGCATGGCATATTAAATAAAAAAATTCGCAGGTAATGCCTCAAAGTATAGTGCAGGTGACTGGTCCCACCCACTAATGGGAATACCAGGAACTGCTATCAGACAACCTCATTCTGTTTCTGTCGTCGCTCGAGTCAACACCGAGTGTCGATGTCAGCTTTGTTGTTAAATGTGCCAGCTGGGGACCGGATTTTGGTGATGTATTATTGCTGATTTTGAGTAACCTTCAAGCCTACATAGGCTTTCAGGATCAGTATTTTATAGTTTGTTTTTAAGATCTGATTCAAATTTATAATTTTTCGATACAGTAGGGAATTCGCTATCAAATTGGTTAACTACCGGCAGCATTGTTTACCGGGCTACCACCTTTACTGGTAATAAAACATAAACATTGCGTCAGTTGCCAAACCAATATTTATGTTCAGTCGATGTTTGTTAGGATTTGAGACGTGTGTGTATGATGATACTTTGTGTACTTCAACTGTTGCCGGTAAAGGTTAACTTTCTTTTTCCGAATAGTGTAATAACGTAAATATTGTGTTCACTACCAGGCCGACATTTTTTGGTAGTGTATACATATCAGAAAATCTCAATGTTTGATAGGATTTGGGATATGTCTGTATGATGGTACTTAGTGTATTTCGAACTATGCCGGTAAAGGTTAACTTTCCTATTCCGAGTAGCGTAAAAACTTGAATATTGCATTCGGTACCTCGTTTACCAATTAGTGTAATAGAACGTAAATACTGTATTGCATTCTCTACCGAACCAATTTTTTCAGTATTACACATATCAACAAGTCTCAAGTAATGGTTGATAGTAGAGATATGTATGTAACTTTGGTTAGTAAAGGTTAACTTTCTTAGTAAAGGTTAACTTTCTTTTTCCAATTAGCGTAATAAGACGTAAGCATTGCGTTCTCTACCAAACCGATTTTCGGCAATGAAATACATATCTGCAAGCCTCAAATAATGTTTGTTAGGAGTCAAGATATGTCTGTATGATAGTACTCAGGGTACTTCAAGCATTTGTTGGTAAAGAATTAATTGAATATCTTATTATACTTTCCTTTGCAGAGAACTGAAAAGTATAAGGGCAGAGCATAGTAATGAGAGATTTTGTGCTTATTTTGGTGGCGCTGGGCTTTGGAGTATTGACAGCCGAGAATCGGCTCAGATCTCCCAGTAACGCTCACCAGCTTCCATCTTGACGCCCGAGCTGCTACCTTGCCTGGCGTCCCGGCTACCCTGGCACGGTGCCAGCTACATCCTGAGAGCACCCAGCGCCCGACGCCAGTTCCCCATAGTCTGGTGCCAACTCTCTCCTGCTGCTAGCCCACTTATTTTGTATCCCTCAGTTCCTTCCCATGCCATTGCCAGTCTTGCGTCTGAGTTAACAGAAGTTAACCTTGTAATAGTGAAGTATTGTGCAGTGGAGTATGTGTCTACTTGTCCCCCAATGCTCTTAGACAAAGGTCCCTGTCCTGCTCCCCTGCACTGGGGAGAAGACATACTGGAGGTCCAAGGGAGGTTGGGGGGATTACTCATGGGTAGTCGCCCCCTCAGTCGAGCCTGTTGTCCGGTTCCAGGTATTGACCAACAGCCACTGGAAAGGCGTCTTACTGGATGTGTGGTGTAGGAGGTGGCTATCTGGCCCCTTGGATCTCCTAAACCCAGTCCCCTGTCCCGCTCCCCCACACTGGGGAGAAGACATACTAAAGTCAGTGGGAGTCCAAAGGGTTTGCCCCAGGGTAGTTGCCTCCTCGGTCAAGCCTGTTGTCCACAGGTGTCAACGGACAGCCTTTGAAAAGGTGTCCATAGGCTAAGGATGTGCATTCTTTGTAGAAGTGCTGATGGCGTGTTTTCTAGTGATTCTCTGCCACTGAAAAGACTTGTTTCAGCTGCTGACTGCCCAAGCACCCAGTGTCCAGGCATCCAGTGTCCGAGTTAACACCTGTGCCAGCTCTTCAGTACCAGGCTATACAACCTGCTCACAAGCATTTTGTCTCTCTTCAGTCTGTTTTCCACCTTCGCCTGATAGCTCAAGACAAGCTGACACTACTTCCTTTTTGCGTCAATTAGTGTTTCAGAGTCCTGTCTTTTGCGGACAGGGACTGTTGTGTCCGAAAGTTTTGAGCTGCTTGTAGGAAGTTCCCTTCTCTGGCATTTTCTTCATCCTCCTAGGAGTCTCAGGGAGTTGGGAGTTTGTTTTCCTTTGTTAAGGGAGCAAGTCTAGTGCCTTTTGTCTTTCCTCCATCTGGTACTTCAACAAACTTAAGCCTGCTTGTCGAAGATTGCACCAAGATTTCCAAGTAAGGTCTTTCTTGTCTGACAACAGGAGCACTGGCTAGAAGATAAGGACTCTTTTAGCATGTTTTTCAAGAGGCATAGGCTAGGAGTGTCTCTTAGTTCTGTCCGGTTTAGACAACGACAGTCGAGATAGCTTTTAGTGTTTTCTGCTATCATCTTTGGGTCTCTAGAAGAGAGAACTTTAGTGACATAGTCGTACCCAGCCTACCTTACAGTCTCCGTCACTGAGTCAGCTTTTGGGATGTCAATCTCAATCTTGGAAAATTAGTGGATGAGTCTACAGGGACTCTGTCTTCCACCGAGTTGTTTTTTCAAGTTCGTCAGACTTCATAGAGTTTTGCTTTTCTTCCTCTGGGCCAGCACTTCCTATCAGCACCCATTCCCGAATGCCTGGAATCAAGCTCCAGGCACCATCTTCCTGGCGAGGATTCCCTTTCTCCCGACTTCTATTCTAGAGTGCCTGGCACTGTCTAGAGACTATTGTGTCAGTCTGCAGGATTTTGTCATACCTGGTTTTGGGCAGGCCTCTGTTTTCCTGTGACCAGGCTTTTGTGTCCCTTACGGGTTTTTTCAAGCCTTATAAATGTGCCAGATGTTAGTTCTACCACGTACATTTTCACTTATGTCTACAGACTGTACAAGGTATCGTCAAGTTCACACAAATCGTTTTCAAGTCCAGTAAGAAGTTGTTTCCACACTGATGTTCCAAACTGTCAAGAATCAGCAGGAAGGCTACAAGTTTGCTGAGTTGTCCAGGAGACTTTATAATATTTCATCTTCTCTCTCTCACTCTCTCTCTCTCTCTCTCTCTGTCTGTCCTCTCATTTAGGAGTTTTCTCTGATTATGTCTGTCTCCCGGGACAACTGATTGTCATCTCCCTTCGAAGAAAGATTGTAGGTTTTGAGATCGTACTAGGTCAGGGAATCACACCCGAACTCCATCATCTTTTTCCTTAGTCCCAGTCTTCAGTTGGACCTGCAGTAGTGGCTGTCCGAATTTAAGCTTTCGGAAGAATTCCCTCTTCTCAAGCCTAGTCTTAACTGCTTCTTTCTCCTTGTTCTAGTAGGAGGAGCCTTCACACATATGCTAGAGAACTGAAAGTCATTCACTTAAGGCTTGAGGTTCTTCTTGTCTCTTGCTCACCCCTAGACTGCAGTTTTCCTTTAGACTAAACCACAGTCCTTATGTTTTTTCCTTGAGCACTTGCAACCAAGCAACAAGAAGGCTTTGCTGCAGACATTAAATAGAGTTTTTTCTAACTCAACTGGAATTTCTGGTGGATGAGCTGAACCCTCAGAAACTCACTCTTACTGCTAAGTGGACTTTGAATCCCCTGATCTGTCGGGTTTTGTGCTTCTATGGGATAAGCCAACCTTGTCTGTGTGTCACCTTAAAGGAACCTTCTATCTTGGGCAACAGACACCAAACTGCAAGATTGTTCCAACCTGGACCTCCACAATCTTCCGCCATTCAACATGGTCAGTGAAGGTCTGAACTCTGTTTCAGGCTCATCAGTACGTTGCGACATGCCTCGCAACTCCACTCTGAACCATGATTTAAGGTACCCGTTTTGCTATGATTGATTGGTGGATTCTCTCTTCAAGAGACACCACCAAGGGTGGTACGCTTTTATGTAGACAGGTTTTGGGCTGCCCAGGTTCTGGTCAGGAAGGAGGGGATTTTTCAGAGGTACTACTAGAGGCATTTGAAAGATGCAGACGTCATCTTCTAGCTTGGTCTACCACGTAAGTGAACAATGCTCTGAATCGGGTGTCTCAGACTCTAAGTTTCTTCTTCTGAGACACTTATGGCTCATGGCAGCATTGCCTTTTTTCATTGGAGAGGATGTAGGGTCTCTCATATTCCTCCGTTTTTAAGATTATTGAGCTATGTCTGTCTCAGTAGCATGGTTTGCTAGTTTACCCTGGAATTTATTAACCAGGAATAATTATCATTACATGATCTGAAACTGCATTTTCTCCCAAGAACTTAATGGAAAAGAAGACAATCTTAACAGCCTGGGAGAATGCTCAGGGCTCCCCAAAACACCCACCAGCCCAAGCCTTTCCCTTGCCTGACTTCCAGCCCAGCCTGGCACCAGCTCTGCCCCAAGCTCCTAGGAGTGCCCACCCACCAGCTCTTGACCAGAATAATTATCTGGCAACCAGCTCAGTTGGCACTACCTACAGCCTGGCACTAGCTCAGTACAACTAACGCCTGGCGCCAGCTGCTGGTCATTTGGTCCCAATCTCCCCACATCCTTGGCCCTGGGGAGGAGTAGAAAGCTCTCTATTCTGTCAGAATTTTCATGTATTACCTGAGCAGGATTGGAAACACGGGCATTTCATAACCTGTAGTGTTCTGACAAGGATGCTTTTTCTAACCATTGAACAACTTTCTTTACCTTAGTTCAGGAGAGCATGTACCTGCCCATTTAAGTACATCCTACAATCGACCTACTGGAGGTGTAATCGATTTTTGCTTCTCACTTCTTCAGAAAGTTTAAACAGTGTTTAAAACTTTTTTTTTGCAGTACCTTGCATTTATTAGTAACTGGCTCGGCATCGCAGAAGGAAGCAGAGGACTTTCTCCTACTTTCTCTTCACCTTGTAGTAAGGTAATGAGTGTTGTGAGAGCCGGGGAGTACAATGTATCTGGAGCACCCACCACTTTCAGTGGATGGGTCGTGGTCTTTTTCCAGTGCAGGTGACAATGTTATTTGGTTGTTTTATATTGTGGTACTGTCCCCAGGGCAAGGGCACTTTTGAAGTTTTGCAGGTACTTTCGAAGTGTTGCTAACCTTCGGTTAGCTCCACTGCAAAACTTCCAATTATGCTTTGCTAGCCAGCAGTGAACTTCCCTGGCTACAAGTCCCCACTGAAGTAGGGGCAACCCTTGGCTAAACTGCTACGCCCACTACAGATTAAGATGAGCACCGATCAGAGGCAATTTCTGTTGCAGGCCTCTCTTAACTAATAAGGAACTACAAGCATTGTATTCAATGCTAGCAATTTTTCTATTTCAGATTCATTACATGACTTAATGTTTTGAGCAGAATACTGTATGTCCATTTATCCCGCCTCCTTTCAATGTGGAGTCAGCTATGTAATTACAGTACTTGGTAAGTCTCTTATATAAAAATTACGTTTTTATGATAAAATAAAGTTTTATATTTACCTACCAAGTAATTACATGATTGAAGCCCTCCCTCCTCCCCTCCGAAGGACATAAGGCATCAACAGAATGAGGTTGTCTGATAGTAGTTCCTGGTATTCCCATTAGTGGGCGGGACCGGTCACCTGCACTATACTTTGAGGCGCTACCCACGAATTTTTTTATTTAACCTGCTGCGCAAGGAAACTATAGGCAATGTAATTACTTGGTAAGTAAATATAAAACTTTATTTTATCATAAAAAAGGGATTTTGACAAAGGAAAATCTATTTCTGGGGAAGACCTGTTCACCCAGTGAAATGGTTCCAATAGCACTCATTTCTATAGGTATAACTATTGCTAAATATAACAGAGAAAAAGCTATCCATAATGCCGGGGTTAACCCCGGATCGCTCACCATAACGGTGTCGGTATGCACTAGGGGTGAGTGGACTCCACTATCACAGGTCTTCGTCCATAGACCTCTCTATTCTCAAAGCGATCCGGGGTTAGTAACCCCGCATTATGGATAGCTTTTTTCTCTGATATATTTAGCAATAGTTATACCTATAGAAATGAGTGCTATTGGAACCATTTCACTGGGTGACACAGGTCGAGCCCAGAAATATAGTTTTTAAAAGTTTCTTCTAGAAAAACTTAGATTTTTCATTTTATTCAGATGTAGGTAAAAGTCATTTGAAGGTCACATTATTTTAATATGCAGTGTAGAAACCAGTGCCCATCCACTAACTGTTACTAAAACATTTTATCAATTCTTTTAAAGGTTTTTAGTGTGATTACCAAACTTATAGACAGCTTAGCTTGTAAAATTGCTACATAGCCAAATTCTCATTAACGTTAATTTAGTTTGTTGTTTTACACTGAAATGTGAATCCTTGGTGCACTGAATTATTATTCATCTAATATGTAAATATAGCCTTCACCAAGTAGTGCAGACCTTAGATGATTCAGCTCTGTGGTAGATTTGACTCCTGGTCTGAATAAAAACTATTTCCATACTACGTCATAAACATTTTTGCTGCATCACTTAAAACAAATCCTTAGGAGCCTTATCAAAATACACTAGCGTGGTTTGCACAACCATGTTAGTTGGAGCACGTCATGGTATAGTTCTCGTGATGCTTGCTGTAATGAATAGCAATAGTACAGTACTTCTGTGGTGTTGGTATATGAGCTTTTTATTTTCTTCGCAGGCAGTATAGATATTGCATTTTTGTAATAACAAAAGAGTTACAAGAACTACAGCTCCTTCAGATCATTCAACAATCTAACAGATTCCATGGAAGAATTGCAGATTATCTAAAAATCTTATTTTTACTTATGGTCAGCTTTTTTTTTTTTTTTTTTATTAAAAAATCACTGGTACAGTACTTCTTTGTAACCAAATCTTACCATGTACAGTAAGTCACCCCAGAGCCTTTGGCTTTTCCAATAACACTTTTTATTGTTATTGGTCTTTTGTTTAGACATTTTTTAACAAGCAAGTTTTGGTATGTCGCATCATTTTTGCAAGGCCATTATGTGGTCAGATAACTGGTGCTTAACTGAGAAATTTTCCATCCTATTGTCAACTGCTGTGTAATTAGTAACACACATTGTTGTCAGTGCCGCCTCCTGTTTTAGTTTTACCAAGCAGTATCAGCTAAAGAACCTTCCAGTCTCAATAAATGATTTTAAGCTTTTAGGAATTGTTCCAGCTGAGTTCCTGATTATTATTAGTCATTGTCATATGGGAATCACCAATACTGTAGCCCCATTTAGTATAGCAATCTGTTCCCCTTAAGGCACAAAACTTCGGAAAGCTTTTTCAGCACTATAATGGATTCTTATAATGTCGTTTGGAAAAGAAAATTGTAGCAGGTATTAGCTTATATTGGTAAATATATCCAGGGGCCTGCTATTCAGGATTAAAAAGATATTTAAATATGATATCTAAAGTGATTCATTAAGGTAAACTGTATTATTCCAGGCTCATTGCAAATATATATATGCTGTTCAAAGTTATGCTTTTACTTGTTGGCATTTTTTTTTTTCACTTTTAACTGCTACAAAAATACGGGCTTATACAAGTTCTGGTTTATTAGTTTTAGAATACAGAGATGATTTTGAAAGTGTTATTGATACCCTTATGAAAGTGAGATATGCATTGGAAGCTGTTTGGTAGGAATTTTCAGGGTGTACTTTGTTTTTGTCTTAACTGAAGCCACCACGACTAAATATACAAACAATGTCCCACAATTAGTAGAAATGTATGATATTGTTATCTTCAAACTATACAGTAGAATAAACACCCATGGATATATAAACCTTTAGGAGTCCTTGGGCACTATACCAACTTGAGGCCCCCCTCATCTTTAAATTTTTCAGCTGTCCACCCACCAATTTATACCTTATTACATCACCTTAATTGCAGCAAGCACATAAAAAAGACAATTTTGTTTTAAAATATGTGACACTGTAAAGTAAAATTCATAGCATTTCTATATTCAGAAGCCTTGTTTACTGTAATTTTCATATAAGTAACTTACCAAGTAATTACATAGCTAATGGATCAACCCTCGGGGGAGGAGCTTTTTGAAGTTAGCGGCAGCACTTCTTTTGTTTTTATATAAGTGACAGCCCCACCCACTACCGGGGAACACAGGAACTACTTGGCAGCCATGAGTCAATTTGTTTCTGTCAGCCATGGTGTAAACATCGTACCATTTGTAGCAGCTTTTTTTGGATTTTCCCTGCATTTCATTCGTATTCGGAGAAGTAAAATTGTTTCATTCTGTTTGCGCTCAGGCTATAGGCAGTGTATTTTTGGCAGTTCTGATTAGTTTTCAGTAGATTACTTAGAATTATGTCTGATATAGTCATTCGAGTATTTGCTGTTTTACCAAGTTAACCTGCAAGAATAGGCTAACCAAAGCTTGTTACGATCCTCATACGATCTGTGCCAAATGTAGGGACAAGATTGTAGTGTTAATAATACCTGTAAGGAGTGTTCAACGTGGGAAGATAAACAGTGGAAAGACCTTAAGTCTCATTTTGATAAGTTAGAGAGAGAGAGAAAGAGGAAAGTGGTTTCTACAGCAGAAAAATACTCTCATAGTTTAGAGGCTGCACCAACACCTAGTTTGGAGGTTAGCTATGTTACTCTCCCTTCTTCTACTATTCCTGCTGTTTCTCCCACTGTTCAGCCTTCTCCTCCTTGCCTGGCTCCCATGCTTCCGATCCTGATGCCATCATCAGTTTAGAGTCTAGATTTGATTAGAAACTTAATCTAGTAGTAAGTACTGTTGCTGAATTGGGGTTTTCTCTTAGAGTGAATATGGAAAAAGTGTTTTCAGAGAAAGTGCAAAGTGATAGTGCATTGCAAGTGGAGGAGATGGCTATCTGTCCTGTCGGTTCTCTTAGACCAAGGTCCCAGTCCTGCTCCCCAAAACCTGGGAGAAGACATACTAAAAGTCCAAGGGAGGCCAATGGGGTTTGCCCACAGGTAGTTGCCCCCTCAGCCACACCTGTTGGCCACTCCCAGGTTCAACAGACAGCCACTGGAAAGGCTTGTCTAAGAATATCCATCCATCATCCTCCAGCTCTTGAGACGACTACAGTGTGGACAAGAAATGCCGTAAACGTTACCTGGACTCTTCCTGACCCCTAAGCTCCCTTCTGAAATCCTTGGTTGGTGTTCAAACCCTCTGCCTGTTTAGCGGTTCAAGCAGACTACGAGTAGTCGTAGATCATCTTGCAGTTACTCCGTGGATCCTTTTCTTCCAGACCCTGCCCATCAGCGCCCACCTGTCTCCCTGGGACAGTCAGGAGACCTTCTCACTTGAGCGCCTGGCTTATGCTCCTGAGCATTCATGAGAAAATGTAAATTAATTGATAAAGTGTAAAAAGTAATTTATGAAAATACAAAAGCCCACAGAGCAACTAATATAAAAAAATCCGAATGTTAAAAATCTTAAGTTACGTATTCTGAATTTTATCATTACTCAGTTTTATTTATTTTTTTATTGTACAGATGGAAACTTGAGTAAATGTATTTAATGTGTGGAAGCATATACCTTTTTGCATATTTTTAAAATTTCATTATTCATTCATCATTTAGTCCCAGTGCTTAGCCCTACGAGACCTGTTAATTAGCTCAGTGGTCTGGTTAAACTATTATAATAATAATATGCTCCTGAGCACCCACATCTGGTTCCCAAGCACCAGGCGCCCACTTCTAAGTGCCCAGTGCCCCATCCTGAGCGCCCAACACCCGCTCCTGAGAGCCTGGCGCCCACTAGTAAGAGCCTGGCGCCTACCACTAAGTACCCGGCGCCTGCTACTAAGCGCCCGTTGCCCGCTTCTAAGCACCCGACGCCCCATCCTGAGCACCTAGTGCCCGTTCATGAGCTCCCAACACCTGCTCTTGAGGGCCCAGCGAACGCTTCCAGGCGCCCATCACCTTTTATGTCCACTTCGAGGTTGCGGTCTCCTACGCCACCTCCCGTTAGACCTCCAGCACCGTCTCCTTCGCCTTTGGACCCTGTTGAACCTGCTCTGGCTCCTATTAAGTGACAGTTAGCCGAGATTATGGACTTCCTGAAGAAAGCTCCTTCTGTTCCTAAGCCAGCTCAGGATGACCACCTGTCGCCAATTTCCCCTTCGGCATATGCTGCCCTACTGCGGTGTTTGATGGCGAATTTTCCTTTTTTTTTTACCCCAGCTGCCCCGTCCTCACCTGCCTCGATGTTCGTAATGAGGACCAGCCGGATGACAGTACACACCTCCCCAAGATGGTCCTTTCATCCTCCCCTCTTAAGTCAGTTACGGAAATGGGAGACTGGCTTTCCACCAAAAGAGAGTAGGGTAAAGCGTCTTGCTTTTCCTCCTCATCTGGTTTGCAGGAGGTACTTGTCCTACGTGAGCAGGGAAGCTCCTTCTTTGGGAGTTGCTGACGCCTCCCAAGGGGATTTCCCTGGTCTGATTGACTCATCTCATCACTCTGCTTTCTTGTTGGCCAAGATCATGTTTTTGTCTGCAGAAATGGATCATCTAGTGAAGGACATGTTCAAAATTTTTGAAGTCCTCAGTTTCCTTGATTGGGTTGTAGGTGCACTGGCCAAGAAAATAGAGGACCATCAAGATCTTGCTTCAGATATCGCCTCGGACTGGCTTGGGGTTCTGTCCTGTGCAGACAAAGCTGTTGGAGATGGTGCTTTAGAGCTTTCTGCCCTTGTTACTTTTGGGGCGCTGAAGAAACGAGAGCTCAGGTGCTCGTTTACTTCTAAGGGAGTTACCCAGACCCAAAAGTCAGCATTGATGTTCTCGCCCCTGGATAGGAATCATTTTTTCCCTCAGGACATGGTGAAAGAAATAGCATCGGACTTACAGAAGAAGATGACACAAGACTTGCTGACCCAGTCTTCTAGGCGTCCCAAGGACTTATCTCTTTTTCAAGCTAGGACCACCTTCCCCCTCCAGCAGCAGCCCTTTCATGGAGGGAGATCTCAGATGACATTTAGGTCCTGCGCAAGTGTCCGTTCCGCATACAGGACCATCAAGAAGAGCTCTTCCAAGCCAGTACAGAAGTGAGACGGAAGTCCTTCATGCACTGGTAGGAGCCACACATCTAGAGTTTTGGGAGAAGTAGCTGATAAAAGGAGTGGAGCCCTGGATTATCAATGTTTTGAAGGCATTCCATTGTTGGAGAGAGCCCCTCCCCCCAGTCACCTCTTCCATTGCATTGATAGCGTACTTGGTAGGCTCCGAGAGACATTCAGGCCTATTGGAGGAAGTCTCCTCCCTCATACAGAAAAGGGCCATAGAAGAGGTTCAGAACACCAGCTCAGAGGGGTTTTACAATCATCGTTTTGTAGTACCAAGGCATCATGGGTTTGGAGACCAGTCCTGATGTAAGTGCCCTCAGTCACTTTGTCTTGAAGACAAAGTTCAAGATGGAGACAAGTCAATCAGTCCTTGCAGCCATCCACCAGGGCAACTGGATGGTAATCTTAGATGCGCAAGATGCATATTTTCATATCCCCATTCATCCAAGTTCCAGAAAATATCTAGGTTCGTCTTCCAAAACAAGGGTTAAGATTTGCCGGTTTCGGGCTCTTTGCTTTGGCTTTTCCACAACCCCTCAGGTGTTCACTCGAGTCCTCACTCCTCTGTCAAATTTGCTCCACTTAGTAGGGATCAACATCAGTCTTTACCTAGATGACTGGCTTCTTTGATCCCCGTTGAAGGATAAGTGCGTGGAGGACCCACACAAGATTCTTCCTGTGACCCGGGAGCTGGTCCTTATAAATCTCCAGTAGTCCCAGTTGAGCCCTTCACAAGAAATTCTCTGTCTGGGAATGACACTGAATTTTTGGCTTTTCAGGCTTTTCTGTACCCCAAGAGGATATTCATCTGCCTTCAAACAGTCCAGGATTTTCTAGCCCTATCGTCTCGTTCGGCTCAACAATGGATGAGCCTATTGGGGACTCTGGCCTCCATAGAGATGTTCGTCAGACTGGGCTGATTACGGATGAGAGTTTTCTAGTTTTAACTGAAGGCCAACTGGAACAGGAAGACACAGCCAGACATTCATGTTTTTCTGATCACCCCAGAGATAAAATGGACCTGCATTGGTGGCTGTCAGAAGAAAGGCTGTCCGAAGGGAGTCCCTTCATCATCTGAACCCTGACCTAGACTTCTATTCCGACGCCTCAGACATATGCTGGGGAGCCCTACTAAACAATCAAGAGGTCTCCAGGACATGGACCCCAGAACAATGGGACTCACATATTAATATAAGAGAGCAGAAGGCAGTTCAGCTAGGCCTTCAGAATTTTTCTCACCTGGTCTGCAACAAGACAGCCGTGGTGCAAGTGGACAATACCACCGCCTTAGCTTACATTCGCAAGCAAGGCACTACCCATTCCTTCTCTCCCTGCCAAGCCACAAGAGAATTGCTGTTGTGGGCAGACCAAAATTGAGTGACTCTTATTACCTGCTTTATGCAGGAAAAGTTAAATGTGGTGGCAGACGAGCTGAGCCGCCAAAAGCAGGTCCTTCCCACCGTGGGGACCCTGGATCCTCTGGTATGTCTAGACCTGGGGAAGTTGTGGGACAAGCCAATGATAGACCTGTTTGCCACCTCCAGGAACCATCTTCTTCCTCTGTTTTGCTCACCAGCCCCAGATCCTCTTGCATGGGCCACAGACGCCATGCTACATGAGTGGTCTAATTTACCTCTACGCCTTCCCACACTTCAGCATGATCAGGGAGGCTCTGAACAAGTTCCAGGCACACCACACACAATGCAACCATGACCCCATATAGCCCCTTTTTGTCCCCAGGGAATGGTTACTGGACCTCCTACGTCTGTTGATAGACTACCCAAGACTGCTTCCCCAAAAAGCAGACAACCCCACTTCAGAAGACACCACCAAGGGTCGTCTGCTCTTGCCCTGACAGGCTTCAGGCTGTCCGTATGCTGGTCAGAGCAAAGGGTTTTTCAAGGGAAGTTGCAGAGGCTATTGCAAAGCCCAGAAGAAAGTTCAGCCTCATCTATCAGGCCAAGTGGTCAGTCTTTCGACGGTGGTGCTGCAACTGCAATGTCTCATATTCTGAGACCACTTTAACTCAGATTGTAGATTTTCTCCTCCTTCTGAGAAATACCAGAAACTTCGTCTTCCTCAAGCATTAAAGGTTATCGGGCAATGCTTAGCTCAGTTTTCAATCATAGAGGCCTGGATCTATCCTTTGACTACCTTTGTAATCTAACATATGTCACACTAGCCTTTTTTTTCTTTTCCTGGAGTTCAGGTTAATGGGGATGCTGTTCATGATTGTTCCTTCAATGACTTGTTTTATTTCAGTGCTCTTATATATTAATGCAGTGCCTTTCAAATTTGTAAGATTTTTTTATTCCAATAATAAGTAACTAATCACACTGCCTACTTAATTATGATTGGTGGCTTTAAATTAAGATAATCTAGTTGTTGGGTCTGTACCTGTTTCCTCCACATACTATTTCTTGAAATAGAGGATTATGTATGCCCATGGTTATTCTTAATGTTGTAGTCTTCAGGTTCAAAATTGTATTAGATGTTGGACTTCATGTTGTCAGTTGTACAAAATCAAACCAGCTTATTTTTTTTACTAAGTTTATTCAATTTAGATAAATGAGAGTTGGGTGTTTTTCCTTCATTCTTATTCCAACTTTAAGTAGTTCTGTAGTATCATTTACAAAAGCAAACTTCTTGTCATCAGCTCCTAAGGACCACTTTTACTATATGAAGCCCACATTAGTCTTTTTAGATTCTACATTAGGTAACCTTTGGATTGAGTGACTTTAAGGAATGTTGATGACATTAAGAAGTGGTCACTCGGGACTAACTTTTAGATTCTACATCAGGTAACCTTTGGATTGAGTGACTTTAAGGAATGTTGATGACATTAAGAAGTGGTCACTAGCTTAACTACCATCCATTGCCTCCTAGTTAAAATTATTGATTGAAACATCACTGCATGTAAAGAAATCACAAACAGGTAATGCATCAGCCTAAATGTGGTTCCCATGTATTGAGCATGGAAATAAACACAGATGGTATCCTTGTTAGACATTGATTATTCCTCCCAAAGATAGTAAGGTATATTCATTTCTCCGTATTGGAAAAGGATGTAGGCAGCTCATTGAATAATGTTCTCAGTTGTTCACTTATGCAGAAAAGTGAAAGCAAACATTGACTGTAATCTGTAGCCATCTATGGAGACGCATATAGTTGTTGTAACTAGAGCTCACTACTATTGAAGCAAAACTTAGAATGTACTGTACATTGTTTTAATTAGTATAGATGTATCAACTGTTCTGGATGTACAGGACTTGAAAAATTTGAAGCCTTTCAAAACTCCATGTATATTTGGGGAGTGATTGATGTATTTCTCTAAGGTATATTTAGAATTAAACTAAGAGAAAAATTATTGTTATGCAAGTTTTTGTTGGCAAATTGTAAATTAGTTTCATTAAGTACTGTTCTTTCTTAAGTTAAGTTTACCCCTCTAGTACCCATCAAACATTATATTTTTAATGGTATAAAGAGCAGAATGGGTTTGGCTACCAAAAACAAGCCAGCCTCCACAAGAACATTATATTAATGAACTTCATCCTTACACTGATAACAGGCCCACCTCTTAAAAATAAATTGATTAAATGACACAGGAATACAAAAGAAGGCTAAGTACACATTCTTGAAGTGACTGATATTAAAGACTGACCAGATCGGACAACCCTTATGGCTCTCTGGTTTTACACATCATTTGTGGGGCTGAAGCATTACTTGTATGCTGAGAATGGGGGTGCGGCAGTGATACATGCAATCCAGCGTTTTTAATACCTGGGACCAAAATCTCTCTAAAATGGAGGTAGTGATCTTATGCCAGATTGGAAGAGAATCTAAGGAGGAAAATAAGATGTCTGAAGGTCAATTATTTGACCAGTTGTTATTAAAAGTGTAACTCAGACTGAGCAGCCAACAAAAACATACAAATATTTTTTTTTATAACATAACCATTTATATCTAAGGTAAAAATGCTGAAAAGATCAGAGCATTGTTTCCACATATTTAAACATTACTGTGTAGACAAAGGTACCAAAATAAGAATATTGGTCATGAAAGTGTTAAAACTCACCAGGTTTCATCTGCTCTACTCAGAGGTTCTATCCAAATCTGTGATATAACACAGTATCAAAGTAAGATTGAGATCAAGCTTCTGAAAGATCCTTGAAGGAAAGTATGATTTATGATGGATAGATTCATCTGCCATAGAATGGGTGAGGCAGTGAATAACTTCAGTGAAATAACTGATGAAAAACAGGAAGTGCAGGAAAAAGAAAAGATCATCGATGGACACTACTGGAGATTTAGTGATGGAAAAAGAACAGATCATCGATGGACACTACTGGAGACTGGAGACTGGCTGACAGTCAAATATATCATCATCTATTACAACAATGCACCCAGTTAGATAATGAACTTGAAAACTCTTGGTGCAGAGCAATGAAAGCATAAGGAGACTTTGGCTAATAGGATCTAAAGTCTTGTAACTTTCCATATTTTTATACCCTTTCTCTTATTGTAAATTAGTCTTTCATATCAACACTCATATACATTTCTCATGATCACTGGCCATGCCTAATTTTTGGTTAATTTCCTACTGTTTTGTCACTGATTACCTATTTTTCTACCAATATTAGCACAAATAAGATTTAATTGTTGTGGAAAATTAGAGAATGTATGCAGTGTTTGACTAAGTTTCTAAAGAAGTCTGGTAGAATGTTGAGTTTTGTTTAAATTTCAGTTACAATTAAAGGGTTCCATTTTGACAATGAGCCATATGCTGCTCTTTAGATCCCAGATTTATTCCAATATTCTAGTTTTAAAAGATTTGCATCATTTTGAGTGAAATAATTTTCAGTTTGTTGTGTGCTTTCCAGGTTAGAGGCCGCTTTTACTTCTTTTTGGACTTTGAGTTTGTTTAATACATAAATTTGTGAGTATCCTAAAAATTTTCATTTTATTCTTTATTATAATAAATTTGTGAGTATCGTAAAAATTTTCATTTTATTCTTTATTAAAATAACTCCTGCAGTAATTTGATTCTTCTGGAAATATTTTAGCATTTTTTAACACGTTATGCATTGTTTCATGCTTGGCATTAGGCCATTGAGGATACCAATTAGATTCAATGGTACAGCATAGTTGACAACATGAGAACCATGCTTCAGTGTTTAAGCACACTATTAGTGTAATTATTTGTTTGTACTGTATGACTTTAAGATCTTTATTGAGATTGGCTTCATTTTTAATGGTACTAGATCTTTGTGGTTGGTATTAACTTTATTTCAGGGTAAATGTAACCATCCCATTATATCTAATGGTATAGTGACCTATTAAGAGCCTTAACTTTGGCATGTTTGGGAAATTTCTCGTCTAATCTCAATACTGTAAGTATACTGTGTGTTGGATGCTGTTTTCCTGTCCAAGAAAATGAAGAAAAAGTCGAGCAAGGAAACATAAGCAAAAATAATGCCTAAAAGATAATGAAGAAAAAATCGAGCAAGGAAACATAAGCAAAAATAATGCCTAAAAGATTTAGTAAGGTCATCTTGCAGTGGAGGAGAGTGTAATATGATAGCTGATTAATTAATTATACAAATTACCTTTCCTTCTTCACACTTTGAATGTGAATATAAAGATATGAATATAGCATAATGGATAGGAGAATTATCCTGCTTAGCATTTTCAGGGGGAGCATAAGGATTTTTCTGGGTAGGAGAGCCATAGTCCTAGTAAGGATAAGGAAGATCAGTATGCAGCTTGAATAACCGTTAGAGAGGAAGAATAAGCCAAGGCTCTAAACTAAAATACTTTGAGTCTGTATCAGATATATCCCAAAATATGTGAGATCTCCGACAAATTCGTTGGTCAAGTTCAGCATCTTATGGTATGTGAAATGTGATAAGCTTTCAGATACAGAGCTGGTAAAAGGGAGAAATGGATCATATGCAAACAACAAAGAATAGTTGAAGTTTACAGTAGAAGTATAGAAGGCTGAACTCAGATTTTTTAGCAAAACTAGTTAAAGAAGTAGACTGAAGTAGGAAAAGAATAAGAGAAGAGAGTTCTTAGGAACACCACTAGATATCAGTCTTGGCCAGAGGTGTGCTGTTCACAACAAACATAAAACAATCAGATTTAAAGCTAAATTTACTTTGTCAGTTTGAGGAGCAAAAAATATGAAGCAGGAAGTTTAGTTAGCAAAGCCTCTAACAGAAAATGTCATGCCTTTGTTTGATGCTTAGGGGCAGTGATAATCTCCACAGCCTGCCGAGAGTAAGGCCTGAAATCAACAAAGAAAGAAAATGAGGATCTTCCCATGTGGAGTCCAAAAAATAAGGAAGTAAGATCTCTTGTGAAATCCATGCCATTTGTTGAAAGGGAGGGTATAAAGAGTCAGTGTTAAAGAATGTGGGCGTCTTGAATAGTGCAGTTACTTCTTAAACATCAGAGGTTCCATCATGTTGAAGTGAGTTTATGGAGCCGCTGTAGTACTCTTCTTTCATAAAAAAAACTGAACCATTTATCATTTTTATTTACATTTAACCCTGCAAATGTGATAGTTTGGTAGTTTATGATTTTTAACCTATATGATCTGTGTCCCATAAGATTAATAAACACATGCCACCTCTAAAGTATTTGACTTGAGATTCACAACTTGCCACCAAATAGCGCATTTTTACAGCTTACCACCAAACAATGCATTTTTGCAGTGTGTGTGTGTGTGTGGTTGGTTGGTTTCTCATGCACTGTCATGTAATTATTAAATAATAATACATTTTTGTCTTTTTTTAACTACTAGAGAAATGTACATGAAAAAATAGGTTCTTTCTACTGACTTGGAACAGAAAGGGTGGAAAGACCACATGATGCACAAGTGGTAGACTGATTAGTTGGTGACCAATTCCAGCCATTGAAAGGTTTTGTTACTGACTCCTTGACACTTCATAGGCCATTTGTCAGTGTCTTTGCTTAGAGCAGTTTTGAGAGATTTTAATGAAAAATTGTGTTCCATAGGTCTGATAATCAAACATCTACCCTTTTGAGGGTTGAAAACTACACTAACTTTATTTTTCACATAAGAAAATTTGGTTTGGGAACGGATAGTACTGTTTATACAGTTGTGTGTTCTATTATTACTAGTCATGAAAAAGTATATTAGCATCTTATATAAAAAAAAACTGGTGTCATTCCAAGTAGTTACAGTATAATGCATCCACAACATCAGTGCATAGCAACACATTTTTGGCCAGTGAGAGTACTATGAAAAATATAAATTTGTAACAGAAAAGTGTTTAAGAATACTCAGATGTTAAGAAATTCAGTACTCACCACAATCCATATTTAATCCAATTATTCTCCCCTCCTCTTTAAAGTGCTATTCATTGTCTGAAGCCATTAGGTCTAATCCAGACTGGGAGGAAAGTTAGGGAGTGACAGCTTGCTCCATCTCATACACAGTCCACTCATTCATCAGCAGCTCAGTGGCATCCCTTTTGTCCACCTTATAAAATCTGACCTGCTGTGACAACCTGCTTGTATACATTAGTATGAATGTATCCAGGAATTGAAAAATATGCACTGTATATAGGGAGCTTTAAACCACCAAAACTAGTTTCATTATGAGATTCCTAAAGAATTTTTTTGGAAATGGGAAGCATTCTGTACCGTAGGTTTAGGAGCAATGGAATCACTTAGGGAAGAATTAGAGAAATGAGAGCCAAAAATTTGTTTTTTTCGAATAGAGCTAGATATACTGTACACCTGAGAATACATGAAATTTCTTTTATATATATAATATATATATATATATATATATTTTAGTGGTAAAATTATATTTTTTTACTGATATACAAATGTTTAGAATGAAGTCTTTGGATACCCATGGATGGTTATGATGACACCAAAAGTATGGTTTGGTACATTTCGGCATAGCCCATTTGGTGTAGCTGATTCAGCATTGCGGATTTGATGTTGGAGAAATAACTGGAGCTAAGACTAAACATTCATTTACCTTAATGGATGGTGGCTTGAGAGTTTCAGCATTTCTTTTTTTAACACTTTTTTTTATCTTTTCAACTTCTATTTTTGCCGCAGATGCCTCGTGGCCCTGTTTGTTCAATTGGCAAATAATTTTTCCATCCTTCATGTGCAATCTCACTTTAACAGTACATCGATCTTTATGTTCACATCTCCAAAACTAATTCAGGATCACTTTTGCTCGTTGTGTCAAAAATAAAAAGGTATCCATCGTGTACCATTTTGTTTCTTCCACATTTTGATAAAATATTTGATGCCATTTCGAAAATTTGAAGCTGAACCGAGCTTCGAGTTCTATGACAGTTTCTAGCTTAGGCCTAATTGGACTATTATTAGTTAAAACTATTATGACTAGAATAGCTAATTTGACTATGACGAATGAGAGAGAGAGTGATTTAATGACAACAAGCCAAACAAGGGACTGCTAGTTTTGATAAATTTTCTCACACTACAACGAGGAGTTACTAATTTGACGCCAAAACGATCCTCTGCCGAAAAAGTCTTTGTCGAAAGGGCTACACTGAATCAGCCACGCCTAATCAGCTACGCCAAATGGACTACGCTGGAACGTCCCATTCCCAATAAAGTAATAAAATGTTTGATCATTCAAGATTTTTCCTCTGTTATCAGTTCTAGTTTCATAGTTTCCTAAAAGTGAACAGTGCAAAAATCAACTGGTTAGGGATTAAATATTGGTTCTAATATCAAATTGTCCCTGTGTCTGCATAGACTTGAAGACTAAGAATAAATCTTACCATTCTTTACTGTACTGTACATAATGAAAATGTTTACTACCTTGATTCTCTTAAGAATCTTGGATACATATTACTTTTATTTCTCGTATTTTAGTGTCTGAAAAAGAATGTTATTTTCCCTCAAGGATGTCATGCAAATGCATGATGCTGTCTTGGACTTGGGGACAGTTCTCAGTTGTTACTCTTGGAAAATTTCTTTGTGTGAGGAATTGATATGTCCCCAAAATTTACACTTTTTCACTGAAAGTTTCTTTAAAGGAAATATAGATCAGCTGAAGATGAGCATGCTTTTAGGTTTATGATAATTTTTCATGCACATTTTATATTGTGTCAACCAAGTTGCAGTTCCGTAATGTGAAGGATCAAATGGTCTTTTTGAGTAGATAATTTATTGCTCTATCAAAATTTCATTGGTGTTTGGATGATGGGTACCTCCATTTGTACAGTACCCTTTCATGCTAAAGTTAGTGAAATTTGTCTTTTACTTGGGCCTCTTATTACCATTATCAGAATGATGATTTTCTTTTTTCTTTTAGCGTTTATACACATTTTATGAATTTGTTACCCACTTCTCTTTGTGTTTGTTGTGTTCATTCACATTACTTATTCCACAGCATTGTTGTTTTATTTATGGTCTCACATATAAAATCTGAATGCTGTATTATGTTCCCACATAAAATCCATATTTTAAAATGTAGAATTCTATACATCCTGTAGCTAAGCTAAGACTCCTTTAAAATGGACACTTAAAAATGTTTCACGTTTACTAGCTGAAAAACCCTGCTTTTAAGGTTGGTCTGTCTTTGCCAGATATCTCAAGTTCTCTTGTATAACCACTTCTATCCTGTATAATAACCTATTGACTTTGTAAACCAACTAAAAAGCCCTCTTGATTGCTTAGTAGTCCAGTATTTGCATTATTTTTAAACTTAAAAATTTAAATTTGGTGCTTCCACAATAATTTACTTTAATCTGGAGGACATTTTGTTTAGTGTTACAACTGCATAAAAACAAAAATCCATAAGATCCTAAAGGCCAGTAGAGGTGTGAGAATACTTCCATGTGATAAAATGTTGCCAAAACATCAAATTTCTCTGTAACTTATGTTCTTTTTATTTAATTTCTAGATGACGAGAGCAGTACAATAGCAAGCGAGTGTGACTCGCTTGTCATATCTGAAGAAGATCACACCATCAAAGAAGAGCCTGCAACAATTGAAGAGGAAAATGAAGTGTCTAATTTCATCATACCAACAATTTCTGCCTCAGTTGCCCTGGACTCCACATTGCAAGTCCCACCCCCAGGCATTCTGAGCCACTCATCAGATATAAGTTATCATCATAGTAGCTATCATCGCCATTACCCATCACATCACCACCACCTTCACCACCACTATCCTCGGCATGGACCCCCACCACCTTCTTTATCATCGTACACACTCTTGCCCGTCCTTGAGCCTCCAGCAATGGTGGCAGAAGAAAGCATTGAGCTTCATGATCAGGATAGGGCCAAACTTTTACCCCCAGAAATTGTCACCACCATTGCCATGGAAGAATCATCTTCATGATGGTGCAAGAAAGGGCAACAATCTTGCTTTATGCTCAGGGCACTTTGAAAGTTTTGGCTTTTCTTTTCATACCATCTTTGTTCACTCACAGATTATAACCCTCTTCTCTCCTTCCCTAGAATTCCACTATACAAGCTGAGTAAAGCATTTTTAGATGCTGTATGTAGATTCTTACCTAACACTCCAAAACTATTAGAGTTAAGATTTGTATTGATCAAAAGTCAATATGGTATTGTAGATGCAGTTTCTTACCACCCATTGGTGGTTAAAAGGAAAGAGTTTTTATGTTCTCCCATGGCAACTGAAATAATGTCAAAGAGTACTGTATGATCATTACATACAGGTAAATACATGGCTGAATGGGGCTTGGCATGTCCTTTGGGAAGAATACATTGATCATTCTCAGAAAGTTTGTTAACCATAATAGTTAGCTATTTAAAGATTTAATGAGAGTATACTCTAGTTATATATACTGTGATATTTGCAATTGCTGCATGTACACTTACCCATGTTTCTTAACTGGAGTATGTGTATATACACATTTGTATCTATTTGATTTTTGTTAACTGATTGGCTGTTGACCTTGGTATAAAAGACATGTTTACAGTTTGGAGTGCTCATTTAGCTGATTATATATAATATTTTTTTTAAACAATGCTTTAGTAATGAGTAAATGATCCTGTACAGAATCTTTTCATTAAATCATATAATTTTCAGCCAAAGGGATTCAGAACCTGGGTGGAAATAAAAAATAAGTAAATATGCTAGAGAATTGTCTTATAATCAAAATGCCTCTATACAAAAATTCCTTGAAAATCTATAAAGACCTCTATGACTTAAATAGATATGAATGTAAGAATGAAAGAACCCTGCATTGATAAAAATTTCAGGAACTGCATATTAAAAGAATTTTATAGTCTGAAATATGATGTAGTAAAAGTTGCTTCAAGACCAGGGCTTGGTCAAAATATCTATTAGAGTACAGTACTTGATAAAAATATGTTGCATATCAAATTAATATGAAAGAAGTATTTTCCTTTGTAACAACATTCTTGTTACTTTTTGTTCCGTCCATTTCAGCCATCAGACAAAACTGTTCACTGTATTATCTAATTCTTCTGTTTGACAAAGGTCCATTCGTATAGTTGGTTTTTGAAATTTACCTGCACTAGTGTCATTTCATTATTCTTGAATTCCGAGCACAGCATTAACCAAATTTAAGGGTTTGTTACTGTGTAAAAATACATTCAATGTGCCTGTAATCAAAGTAATAAGTGAGTTTTTAAAGCACAGTTTAGTATTATATGAGCCTGTAACACAAATACTGTATGCAATTTCTGTTGCAAGGTTGACCAATTTCATAATAATAATTTTTATTAAACCTTGTAAGAAGTTTGGTTATTTTTGCAGTCCAGATGAGATAACTCAACTCTTTTATCATTGCAGGCTACATGTCACAGTGTTTATCAATGCTGCACTTTGCTTGTCACTCTATCCTCTGTAGGAAAACCAATAGCAGAAAGTAATACATTACCCTGTAATCACCTAAACATTTTCCATTTACTTATCATTATAATCACAATAAAAGCTACATTGTTGTTAATGGGACCACTGATACAACCAAGTTTTATTGACGTACATGGCATATATATTAATACATAAAGCTTCACAGGTCATGATTTGGAAACAAGAATGCAGTCTGATGCAGCACTTGGAGTTTGTCAAAAGAAGTTTTGATATGAAGGGTTCTTCTGTTCTTACTATGGTTGAGAACATTCTTGATAGATCAGTAAAGTTTCATTACCAGATAAAATTTAGATGCACTAGTAGTCATATATCTTTTCCAACAGCCATTCTGAAATATGCAAAATAAGGGGGTCAGTGCAGTTAAGGTTTTGGTAGATGTTAATTTTCTACAAAGGCAAATATGGGAAAAGTGTATCAAGTGATGGCTTAGTAAAAGTTACATGTGGTGCTGGCAACTTATTGAAAAATCAGTATTACCATTTTTAATAGATTATTTTTGTGATAAACAGTTACTGTCAGATGTTAAGAGTCAATCTAAAACTGCTTCATTCTTACATTACTGATACTATTTCAATTCAGACTGATAGTTGATTATTTTGTTGTTGTTTTGTGATAAGCAGTTACTGTATGATAAGAGCCAATATAGGAATGTTTCATTCTTACAATTACTGGTAATATAATTCATCTCAAAATTGTAGTTAATTTTGCAATTACTTGTTATGTAGATGCAGTATTTCTTGTCACTTGTACTGAATGGTTCATTTCAGTCAGTTTTTAAAATAACAGTAGCAATGAAATTCAGACTAATATGAAATAGATAAGAAATAAAAAAAAAAAATTTTGTGCAAGTTACAAAATGAATTGTAAACTGTATAGGTAGAAAAAAAGCTAAAATGTATTCATGCATGATTTTATATATACATGATATCTCATTCATTTTAATGCAATTAACCATGATAATTACAATAGCAGATCAAATCCTCATAACACTGGATTTATGCATGTTTCGTGTACTGTTGTAATTTTTTACATTTTTTGTAAAGTATCTTTATGCTGAAAAATTAACAGTATTACTTGAGAGAAAGCAAAGTAATTTTAAACAATCATTTTATGGGTATTCTAGTCAGAAAATACAGTTCCTGTTCCGTTTTTGATATTGATGCAAAATATAATTCTTAGATGCTGAATAGAAATTCAAAGCCAAATTTAGAGTTTATATAGGAAAGTAATTCAAATTTTAAAATTTCATCACAAATCAGAACCACATTCATAAATGAACACCACTTTATCTTTTGACAAGAAGTAGCTTTGGTATGTGTTTGGAAGATTTATATCAAAGTTATTTCACTGAACTGATTAGTCAGGAACTAATTGCCCCCTGTTTTAACATTAGAAAACTAAGAGATAGAGAAGTTTTATCATGGTAATTGCATTTTTAGTAATGAATTTATTGTGTGTATTGTTTAAGTAAATGATGTATTATGAAAAAAGATTCTGGTTGCTGATATCACATTAAACTTAACAGTTTTCATTACACAAACCTATATTGCAAAGCTTTCTGTCATTTGCACAGCAGTATTTTACGGTTATGATCCATTAACTGTAAGTCATGGTTAAACTGTTTTTAAAACTATGAATTATTCATATATTCTCTTACCTATTTACTCATAACACTAATAAAGGCATTTTTAAAGACAAACTTTGATACTTTATAGTCCAAATTCTACATTTAGGTAGAATATAGTACCTGCTTTGTACATCTACAATCATTAATGAAGACTTTATAGTGGCTTAATACATATGCTGAAGAAAGTTAGAAATGGTTTCAGCATGATTATAGATACAGTATTTTACTAAATGAAGGGTGCATGGTCAGTACTGTATCCCAAGACATCCAGCATACTTTCTTAATTGTGTTCTTCATTATTATAAGAAGTCTGGTTAATTGGTGCTCTGTGGACAACCTTTTGCTTATGTATGTTTAGTTGTCATTTGCCTTTTGATAGCTGGGACTGACAAGTTTTAGTTAGGAAAGAAGTTTATTTCAAATGTAAAACATTGTAGTTAGTTAAGAAAGAAAAGTTTATTTCAAATGTAAAACATTGTAGTGATTATTTCATTAAAGAGTGCAACAATAAAAATAATGAGCTAATTAAAAATGTTACTGTAAAAATGAAGGGCTTGGCTCTAATATTGCAGTGGTTTTGCATCAAGAATGAAAACCTAGTGTTTACTGGAAATTTGTATTTCAGCAGAATCCCATATGGAACTGGAAAATGAAGGTGTAACAGAGAACAATATTAATTCCAGTGAAACAGATCATGATGGGCTACATATAATTCCATGTAAAATCTAATGTAAGGGTAGAAAAGCAACTGTGTCATATTCACAAATTTTTGTATCTTTTGATTCCACTTAATTGTGGTGAAGGGCAGCAAACATGTAATTGGACCATATGGTTGTGATGAATACTGTACTGTACTTATGTATTATCTGTACAATACCGTGTATTCTTTTAACACAGTCTTACATAGTTCATCAGTTTTCATAGTCTTACACAATAGAAAATACATCATCTTAGGGGTCTGGTCAGTCAGGGATTTTTAGTTTAATCAGATAAGCACAATCAGTCAAGCACAGGATTCCCATTTACAGAGACAATTATGAAAAATAAGTTGCGCATGATTTTTGTCTATTGTATTTTAGCACTATTTGATGCACATAAAGTGAAAATTACATCTGGGAAGAGCAACCATTAGGGACTTGGAAATCACAACAGCTAATTATGTCAGTATGGAAGGCATGACTGGATGTTAGGAACAGTGACCAACAAAATATCTATAAATACTTTTAACACCATAATTAAACCTTTTATCCTTTAGGGAGATAGATTTTTCATAACTTGCACTATCTGAAGACTAATATGCAAGAAGTATGAAAAGTATGGTCCAGAAACTTACTCTAAATAGGGATATTTTCCATTACGTATGAATACTCTAGTACAGTACATAATAATTCAAAGTTGTAGGTTTTATAGTGTGCTTACATTTGCCAGCAATTGTTAATTATTCAAATATTTCTTGTAAATAAAGTATAGTGCATATCGCATTTTCCTAAGGAGTGAACAAAAAATTTGTACAGCAAAATATTTAAGAACAAAAATTTGACCACAATTTTCACAAAGATATCTCACTCATAATTTAGTTGCTTTAAGCATGTTGTAGGGAATACTGTTATTTTAGTTGCTTAGAAATTGTTGTTATAATGTTATATTGTTATATTTCTGTAAAAGAACAACTTTCATTTAAGGCTGACAGCTTTGTCAAAAATTACTTATGTACATTGCTCACAAAGTCAAAAAAATTAGGCTGGAAATATTGTTCTCTCATTGATTATTTTGTGGAGTTACATAATTAGTTTTCTTTAGATATTTTAGCCTGTTCCTGTTTTGCAGCAGTTAAACACTTGAGTTCCAAGTGAAAGCACTTTTTGTACCTAGAAAAGGCAAATAGCACAAGTACTGTGCCTTGTGGTGAAGCGCAAGAAACTTTTAGAAACCATATGCAATTTTTTTTAAATACTGTACTGTTGTATTAAAAGACATAAAGGAAGCATATATATTTTTTATTTAAGGCTTAACATTTGAATAATCACAATGATATGCATATGGTTTTTATGACTGGTTTTTCTGCAGTGCTTTTCAGATAATGATGTGATCTTTGTGAATGATTCCAAAACATTATTATACAGTATATTATGAAAGAAATTTAATATACCCAGTTTTATCTGGAAAACATCAGTAGTCATTGATTATAGTTATTCTGTAATCTTTTAAGTCATGATTTAGTGCAATTAAACATTACTGCAGATATATCTTGACAAATACTGGTATGATTAAATAGGTAGGTTATGGTTTGCACTAAAGTACCGTATCTTCATGCTTTTTTTGTATGAATGAATCAGAATAATTTTATTTTCACTAGTTACCTCGCCCAGTCTTTACCATGCTTAAGAAGTTTCTACAAATAACAACAAACAAGATTGCATTTAATCAGAAATATTAACTGAACAAAGAGATGCCAGTACAATACAATTCACTCATTTGTTTACTGCTAGTTTGAGGTAAGTAGTCTTAGCAATACTGTACATGTATTGTTTTTTTTATTTAAATCTAGAGCTGAACGGTTCATGTTAACTTTACACTAAATGTTCTGTTGTACTTTACCTTCTTTACAGACTCATGATCTTTATTTCTACTGAGGCTTCAAAATTTTATAAAATAATTGATCTTCGTTGAAAATAATTACATATTACAGCATGCACTCAAAATGTTTGGACCTCCCTACATGATGAAGTACTTTGGAACAACAGTGCTTTAATTTCTGCAATAATCAAATTAGTTTTCAGGTTCCCATCTATGAGGTTGACAGTACCATAGATCTAAAAAATATGGAATACACCTATCTACCTGAATAAAGTATTGGTCTTTCATGGCTAGATCAAACATCAAAATTCCTTTTAATGAAAATGGGAGACACCAATGTAATATAGGCAGTCCCTGGTTTACGACGGGGGTTCCATGCTTACGCTGCGGAGTAAGCCGAAAATCGTCA
This sequence comes from Macrobrachium rosenbergii, assembly GCF_040412425.1. Taxonomy (NCBI): domain Eukaryota; kingdom Metazoa; phylum Arthropoda; class Malacostraca; order Decapoda; family Palaemonidae; genus Macrobrachium; species Macrobrachium rosenbergii. The sequence goes on from NC_089792.1 coordinate 21,460,249, forward strand.
AAAATCCTAAGAAAACCTTACTTTTAATGCTCTGGGTGTATTGGAAACGATGTAAACTGCATTTTTATTGAGTTTTTCATCAAAAAAACCTCCAAATTTTTATTATTCTGCCATTTTGGAGCCGTATTTCTTCCTTCGGATCAGCGTACGACGCGTCATAACTCTGGAACATGCGTCATAAACCAGGAAATGATTTCTGCTGAATATATGTGAAAAGCCTCGTAACCTCGGAATGTCGTAAGCCGGACCCATCGTAAACCGGGGACTGCCTACAATAAATCTTATAGTGACAAATTGAAGTACATTGTAAATACACATTTAAATTATGGTACAAGAAATTAAAGCTAGCCTCAATTTCTGTCATATGTGAAGTTTAGTATTTATGTAACATCTATCTGTTGTTCTTCCTTATGCCTAATCAAGTCAGTCACCTGTTGGAATCTTATTTCATGCCTAAGCCAATCAGGGTGTGATCAACTCTCACTAAATGGGGTCCACTCACATTTATGAACACCCAAGTTGCTGGTAAGGTTTGAATCTTATTCAGTTGGTCTTATTCCCTAATTTGTTCGATCTATGGGCCTGTGTTATTTGTTAATAATTTATCTAAAATTGTTTGTTTGCTGGAAGATACAAGAATTTTTCACTCATAAGCTGAATAATAGGTACAATGGTGGTGGTTTTGCACAAGAGACCCTAGTGATAATCCCAATTCTTGAATTAAAATTATTTCATAGTTCAGCAGAGCAATTTGTCAGGTTGAATTCTTGTTTTATAGCAACCTTGATGAGGTTTCCTTATTGGCTGGCCTTACCCAGATTTCAGGGCTTTTCAGACAATTCTAAGATTTTCTTCTACTTGTAAAGTGGTTTTTCTATATAAATATAATATACAGTATATATAAATTTAATATTTTATACTGATCTTATAATTTTTAAATTAAAAATTACATTTAAAGGTTACATTTATACCAAATCCTTTTCTCTAGGTATACTTAAAAAAAAAAGTGCTGATCTTGAGAACCAAAGAAAACCAAGGCCAAAATGATTTCAAGGGCACAGAAGTCATTATTATTATTATTATAAAATATTGTAATACACTTTCCACTCTTTGCACATAAAAAATTGCATGTGTTTTGTTAATTTCATTTTACTAGTTTGTACATCTCTATTTTAATGTTTTTAAGGGATGTGACATATCTTTGTACTGTACTGGTTCCCAATGTAAAGTTGTGATATACTGCATATGGTAAAATTACAAATCACTAGACTAGTCGTGGACTACATTCTAGTATAATTACAAAGTTCAGAATCTCTCTCAAGTTTTTAATCTCATTCTTTTGCAGGTCTAAACTTGGGTTGTATTATTATTTGTAGTAAAGATTTTGCTTTGTAACTTTGGGTGTGAAGCCAAACTACAGTATTTGAAATATAGCTTTAGTTATCTTTTTTAATTTTGACTGGTAGTGCTGGTAAAATGGAAAACCTAGCTTATAAACAATGCAGTATCAAGCTGATAAATTTCTTTTTTACATCATTTATGGATGTTTTACCATACAATATATCACAACACATGAGATGGTAACGTATCACTGATCAGTTCTTATGATAAGACCCCAAAAGTTAATTTAACTCAATACCTGTACGTAGTTTGAGTTTTACTATTTTTTAGTTTAGAACTTATTTCAAAGGAAACTGGCATTCTGTCATCTTCTGGTTAAAAATAACTAGATGCTTATTTCCATCTTCAAACAATATTAATATATACTGGTAAACATAAATTACAATGAATTACCATCCAGGTATCTCAACCTGGTTGTGACAGCCAGGTACCCTTACATTTGAAATATACTTAGCCTACTGGAAACTATTCAAACCCACTTAACATGACTTGGCCCTTATTCCCTATAAAATCCTGTATCGCTTGACTCTAGTGGCTTATTCATTTCAACTTTTGATTTCCTCCATGCCTGTATTCAGTTTAGTGTTTGTTTCCATGAAGAAAAAATCCAGTGGTGCCTTTACCTTTAAATTTTTCTTGCATATATCTGCTGTTATTATGTGATTCAAACTTTCACTCTTGCCTCACAGTTGGAAAGTCATGTGTACTTCATTACTTATGACATCTCAGTTCCCTTGGTTTTGGTAGCTTTATTAAAATAAAATACAAGTAGAATAGGTTCTGTTGGCCCCTTAAAATGTCAGACTGGTAGAAATCTTTTTTACTTGCCCCCACCCATACCTGTGTAAGGTTCCTCAAGAATAAGACTTAAGCCGAGTTTCTGGAGAAATTAAGTATGCACCATTGTTGTAAATGACTGTCACAGACAGTTGGAGGTGGAAATGGTTTTAACTCCCTCAACATCCAGTCCTATAAATGAATATTCCTAAAATCCCCTGTCAGCTCTCATGAAAAAATTAACATGTGATTACTTCTGAATAAATGGTCACCTGTCTATTACATTTGGCGTTTTTCCCATTTTTGTTAGGATTCTTGCCAACTGTCTACTAAATGGTTAGTCTGGACTGACTGAGGCTAAGATAGTACCAGCATTCATGAACAGTACAGATTGCTCCTCTAGACAAGGCATCATAATCATGTATGAAAAGTCCAGACTAATGTTTTGCCATATATTCAAGTGGTTTATAATACCCTGGAACTTGACCTTTTAGTTTTTCTCCATAGACAAATGAGAAGGAATCCGACATTTAAAAAAAAAAAGGAAAAATGGCAAAAGGTACCAGGTCAAAGCAACCAGTGGCAAGTACACAGATGCAGTTTCTCCTTTCTGAGGAGAAACAAGACTAAAGTAATTCCCCTTCACAAGGTCTTTCTGGTGTCCACACTTCTCTTCACTGTCTCCGCAAAACCTCCAACTTTGGAGCATGTGCTCACGCCCCAAAAAGTATTTTTAAAAACTAGTCAAGAAGTTTAGTTTCATGCTTAATTAACAGTAAGTTACTGGTCACTTGAATTACCAAGAATATCTGGTGCCAGGAGGTCAAACATGAGGCTGCTGGTTCCTGAACAATATGTAATATTTTGTCAGGTTGCATTTTTCAATGACTGCTTGAACAATACTTTATAAATGCAAAAACTACCACTCACTAACTTTTTACATTACAGTAATCTGCATTATGCAGACTCCCTAAGGACTTCATCACATCATCCAGGAAAACTGCAGTAAAAAGCACAGTCCAGGAATTTTAAACCTCCATCTTTTTTCAAGTCGGGAATCTTTTTCATGACCAGAATGGACCATTTATTGTTCAGTTACTTTTTCTTTCCAGATCTGATAAAAATTGTCTTGAAAAGTTAAGCAAAGACTTACTTTTTCTTTCCAGATCTGATAAAAATTGTCTTGAAAAATTAACCAAAGACCAAATCAGCTTAAAACTCATGAACCCAAGATTCTCTAGAAGCAGAGATATATTTTTATTGTGAAAAAGCAAGTCCTGGTTTTTATTTTTATTACCAAGGTAATTCTTGCAATTGACAAAGACACTGCACAAATGATGTATGGCAATTTATTGTAATCTTTCACAAAAAATGCAGTGATACCTTTAAAGATCCTCTCTTCCTTGTCCAGGCTCAAGAGAGTCCCCACTGGTACTGTCACACTTCATATACCCCTCAAGTAATAAATAGTGTGTCCCATCACTGCCACCTCAAGAAGCCTGTCATTAGAAATATGAATGTGGATAAAGTTACATCCGTTTAGAAAGAACTCTCTTGTGGCTATCATTAAGACCAACAAGGTAGCTCTGGCACGATCAGATCTAGCTGCCATCCAAACATTTATTTCTTTCTGTCCTTAGCCCTTCTTGTTACTAGCTCCTAGCACCTAGGCTGACACAGTAGAGAATGAGGATCAGGCCATGTCACAGATAATCACTTATATGGAGCCTCAGTAACATTCAGGAAATCAGATCAATGATATTGATCCCAAGAAATGGAAAAATTTAAATCTACTTACTTAACCAGAAGTTGATTGATACCTCATGCCAAAGATTTACGTATGTTCCTACAGGGATAAAAACACTTTGCTTTTCATATTTGGAGTATCCTTTCATGCATGTGCTAGGCCAGCCATGTAACGACTAATCAAGGGTGGTACCCAGGTGTAGACTGGAGAGACAGGATACCCACTATTACCCATTGTCTTCCTGGCCATGGTAAGTTTCAGATGTGTTTCTTGCATGCAGACTCTTTCCTTTGCATCAGTCTTGTGCCTTTTTGTGATTTAGCAATCCTAAGTGCTTTCTTATGTGACTACTAATGCCTTTTTGTGCTAGAAAGTGGAAGTTTCTTTTTCCCCAGTGCATTTGTGCTTTTGCAGGTTCTAGTCTCAATGGAAAGCAGACAAGACCAAGTACTATATGTCTTAAGTTGAAGTCAGCCTTGTACATAATCGTTTTTGCTGAGAACATAGCAGCTTCTAATGAAGGACTCATCTTCAGTCATCATGTTCTGTCTTCTATACTGATACAGTACTAAACTTTTCAGGTGTACTTAAATACTCACAATCTAATGACATCATGGTAGTACATGGTTTTATGGACTTCTGCATTGGAAAAGAGTTTTCTGGTTGCAATAGTCCTTCCTAGTGAGCATCCTCTAATGGGTGTAACTTATTCTGCAGTTCCTAATTAAACCAGCCCTGCAGCTCAAGGTGAGTTACAACAGCAAAGAAGGGTAGGAGAGCTGTTAAGTGCTCCTTTTCTTTGTCGTTGTCCTCTGTTGTCGTCTGCCTTCACCTTGACCCTGCTTTCTTTTCCCACTTAAGCAGTCATTAAGATAGGAGTCTTGTCGTCATGTAATGTAAGCAGCCATTGAGATAGGAGTCTTGTCCTCTTGTAATGTCTTGACAGGCTTCTTTTGCATGCTTTTCCCTTTGGGGGAGGGCAGGAGCACAGTCACTGACAGAGATCAGCTTTTCCAGGTGGGGTTGGCATTGTGTTGCAGTCCACTTAAACTCAGGGTCTGCTCCCATCTTCTCAATGAGCTTATGAGCTCACATAGGGTTGAGGCCTTTTGGCTCATTCACCTGGTGCACGAGTTGTCTATCCTCTGATGACTCTTTGGAGTCGCATAGAGAGGGATCTGCGTGGCCCATTTGCTAGTTGCTTACCCTGTCTACAGGTTTTGCACTGGCGGCGGGAAAGGTTCTCTACCAGCCTCCTTCGGGAGCTTTGGGAGTGAACCTTCATCATTTCCATGCTTGAGATCTTCACATCTCTGGAGCTTGCATGGTCTAATAACTTTCTCCATGGAGGGCTCTTTGAGCACTTCGCCTCATATGAGTGTATCTAGCCACGCAGTAGGTAGGAAAGTTGGAGGAACTGTGCCAGGGCTTGTTCCTCTCCTCCTTTTTACCGAGCATCTCAAAAACAAGGCAGCGATGTTTTAAGTAGGAACTGGGTTCTGACAGCAGTTCCGCTGTGGTTCATATGTTCTCTGATGAGAGACTCAAGTGAGGGAGAAGTAGCATGAGCTTCCAAGGATCAGATGATCCTCCTCTTCTAGATTTTTTTCAGACCACACAGGAGCAGCAATTCTTTTGGTCATTGAGAGAGAAATAACCTAGGAAGATGACAGTAACACTGCTCACGTCCTCAGTCTCATACTGAGTTTGCTTTAGGTATACTGCAGAAGTGTTTCCTGTGTGTGTTGCCATACTCACAGCAAGTGTGTGGTGTTTAGAGAAGGTTAATGTCCTGTTTTACTGATCAGTAAGTGCCTTTGTCTCCAGCATACTATGCGAACTTCTTCCTCCACTGTTTTCTCACCAGAGGTGGTGTGCTCACACCGGAAGTGGCAGAAGTGACTCCTTTGGCAGTGTTTGAAAGAGTCTGTGGCTGTTTATCAATCTCCTATTCTTAGCAGTTATGTCAGAACAGTTTCCATTCAAAAATTATTATTATTATTATTATTATTCAGTACATGAAACCTATTCATATGGAACAAGCCCACAAGGGCCATTGACTTGATATTTAAGTTTCCAAAGTGTATGGTTTTCATTAGGAAGAAGTGAGAGGAAGTAAAGGGAAATACAGAAAGAAGAGATCTCACTTATTAAAAAAGGAAAAATAAATTTATCGATAAGAATGTATTAAAATGCAAGGAGAATAGTATTAGGGTAGTATGCAATGCATTTTCGCTTGAACTTGTAGTTTCAATTTCACAACATCCTCTGGGAGGCTGTTCCACAGTCCAACGGTGTGAGGAATAAAGGACCTCTGGAACTAAGAAGTTTGAAAGTGAGACACATTTACTGCATACTGTTGCTGCTGTTCAGTGAATCCAGTTGCTCACGACAGATAAAGGGGATCAGGGATCAATTGTGAATATGAAAGCTCTCTGTTGAAATACAACTTATGAAAAAGTTGCAAACAAGAGACCACCCATCCATGGCCCAAGTCTAACTGCTACTATTAGGGAATAGAAACCTACTGTACCACCAAAAACAACTCTATCTAACAGAGATAAATCTCTGGTAGAAGCAGACGTCCACACCGGAGTACAGTATTCTAGTAAAGGAAGTACAAATAACCTAAAATATGTTGTAATGATTTTATCCCTTTTAAATATATATGAGGCCTTATGAATAATACCTAACTTTCTTGTGGCATTTGCTGAAACTTTTGCTGGATGTTTCTCAAAAGTTAGATGAGTCAAAAGTTACACCATGAATAGTTGAAGCTTCAGACTCATTCAGCAAAGTTCCATTCACCTGAAGGGGTGGGAAATCTGTACGAGATCTGCTAATTAATAGTGTTTTCATTTTACTGGAGTTCAGCCTCATACCCCACTGACTACACCATTCCCTGATCTGGTCCATGTCCCAATTAAGGCTAAGGGCAGCTTCATTTCTCATTAAGTTGAGACTTTACTACACCCACAAGTGTTGCATCATTGGCATACTGAACAATCTTGTTTTCCAGGCCAACAAATCACTTGTATATACTAAAAATTACAGTGGACCAAGAACCCTGTGGAACTCACAATAGGTCTTGGTTCACTAAAGATCCCATCCACAGCAACTTGTTGCTGCCTACCTGTAAGGAAATCTGGAAGTAATCCTAAAATATCCACCCAATCCAAGATTCTGAAGTTTATAAATAAGTGCCTTGTGATTTACTAAATCAAAAGCAGCACTAAAATCTATTTGAATTACAGTACTCTGCACTCTTGTAAATGTCATGTCAAGTCTAAAAGAGCATCGCAGGTACCTAACTGCCTCCTGTATGTATGTTGACTATCAGCTAACAATCCTTTAGATTCCACATACTTATTTAGTGGCTTAAAAATAAGTTTTTGGCAACCTGGGAAGCACAGGGAAAAGAGGCCTGTAGTTGTTGCAGTCTGCACACATGGCACTCTTTGGAACAGGCACTGTATTACTAAGCTCTCACCTGCAAAGATACTACATTGACATAAAAATCTACAGAATCTAGTAATCTTGGGAGACAACACCCTAGAAACTTTTTTGAAACACAAAGGGAAGAAAATTATCAGGATCTTCTCCACTTCAGCTGTCAAGATTATCCAGATTTTTCTTAACATCTGTAGTGTAACAATATTTGTAGTATTGGAGGCTGTTTTTATGGTTTTCCTTTGGACCATTTAGCTGTTAACCTATGGTTATCATGCTGAAGGTCTACATGTCAGGCATCTCATCTAGTACACAATGGCAATTAGGGAAGTGACTGGAGTCAAAGGGTGGGATTTTCCTCCCTGGTACTTTTTAAGAACTCTTCCTCTCTAGAAACAAGATTCAATTTTCCTTTCTAGAAACAAGATTCAATTGTGTCACTTTTCGTTTCAGAATTAAATGTTGAGCAGACATGAAGCCCATCCTTCTCTCAAGAGTAAAACTGAGGGTTACTCTTTATACTATTTCCCTCTGGCATGCCAGGTTTGGAATAGAAAGGAAAAAGGGTTGAGGTAGGTGAGAGTGGCTATTACCTCCTCTTATGCCACAATGGAGGGTAACCTCTCTTGCTTGTAGTGGCAGGATTTGGTCCTCCCCTCCTTAACACACTGAATAAATTTCTTTTTCTTTCTTTGGATTCACATATGTCTTGGGCTCTTGACAGGGCAGAAGCAATTTTTGAGTTCCATTAGAAGTCCTGTAATAATACCAGTTCCCTGATCTAATGGTCAGGTTCCCTGGTAAGGAAAACGACCAGGGGCTAGAGACCAATGTTTGACCTCTTCCATACAAAGTTTGTGTCACAAACTCTTTTCACTAGTCTCGACAGGTACAGCTTGATTTCCTGTCATAGAGATAGAAGGGACTTTGTAAGTATTGGAGGAAGAGTACTTTTGAGTATCCATTTTTCATAACTCTTGGTACAGTAGTACCTCGAACTTTACCTAAGGCAGAATAGTCTCCAAGTTCACGAAGCTGTTTCCAACTGGCAACAGCCTTTCCCAGGAATGTTACTGTACTTACTTTTCACCTTTAATTCTGCTTGGGGTCTTTTAAGGTACTGTATTCACTATCAAAATTTACAGAGTTGTGTTGTCTTTAAGGGCATGACCTCTTCAGATATTGACCAAATTCTCATATTTTCATCACAGACAGGGGTTTGTGATTGGGGCGGGGGGGGTTCTGATTAGAACACATTCATAGAATGGGGGCATCTCTGCTTGGAGCTTATATATAAAATTATCAGTTCACATATTTTCCCTGTGTTAGCTAAGTCAGGTCCCTTTCAGTGTAATGTAAAGGCTAAGTTTTGCCTTTATAGTCTGTGATTGGGTAAGCCCTCTCCTCTCCAAATGGTATCTAAATTGGGTAAGCCCTCTCCTCTCCAATGGAATTGTCTACGTTTCAATTGTTGAACTCTCTGTCTCTTGGAAACTTCAGTCCCTAGTGACTTATGTTCTTATTGCTTTAAGCACAAGGTATTTATCAAGACGACTAAGATGTTGGGCAGTGTCTTTTATCCTTAGACTGTTCTTTATTGGCCTCAACTTATAATCCAGGAAGTCTTTCAGCTTGCCATATCACATTCGCCTTTCAGTAAGGTGTAGATCGCTCTCATTCCATCATTCCTCAGTACGGAGGGTAGCTCAAGTCTCGTCTCTTTTGACAGGAGGTTGAGTTTCCTCAGTTCTCCCCTCTGTTAAAACATACAGATCCATACGAGATACTGCTTCATTGACCTATGCTTTTCAGTACTATCTGAAGTTATCCACTCCTGTGGTTTACAGTGTTTTCTTCTTTCTTTAGTACCACCTAGCACTAGAAAGAGTTGTCTACAAATCTTTCCTTTGGCTTTATTGCTCTCTGTCTTCTCTGTCCCACAATTCATGAACAAGATACGAATTCATTGGTTGAGAACCAGACAAAATATTGCTATGCCCAGTTTACACCCTACATGTTAACCTGAGGACGACAAAGAACCTCAGACTGAGTGCAAGCACATTTTTGTGAGCGCAGGATGTTGCAAGGAGGAGGTATCCAAACTATGAGTCCCTTGATTGTGTGAAGGACCCTGACCTGCCCACGAGTTCAAGACATTAGGGGCATTGGACCCCCTCTCACCTTTCAGAAGAACTTCTCAGTCCAACAGTCATAACTGTGAAATGCCACTGGGAACTGTCCAGGTGTCCCACAGCTGATTCAAGTGCTTTGGCTAGATGTGTGCACTGAACCATCCTCTTTCCCATGACCCATACCTGTGAAATGCCAGAGATAAGATGTCCCAAATGAGTAGTGAACAGGGAAGTGACACTATGGGCTGTTCTATGAAGCGAAAATGTTACCCACCTCCCTTTCTACAACAAGGAGGGGGAGGCGAAGTAAGAGCCTTTTATCCAAAACAAAGGCCCTATTGTTTCCTGCCCCACAGAAGGAAACCAAGTTCTTCAAGATTAGTTAGATATGACTGTTTCATAACATGGAGCAGGGTTATACGGAAGCTCCACCCTGCCCTCTGAGATGATGCCAGCAGAGTGGTGCTGGTGCCTTTTTTCTACAAGGCGACACTCCACTCCATCTGTAATGTGCACAGCCTGACCTGCAGGTACTACTACCTTTCTCCTAAGTAATCAGTCTCCATATATGAAGGGCATAATGTTTGTATCCCTGTAGGAACCAATGCCAGATTTTTAAAGAAATTTTTATTTTTCTTTGTTATATAAACCATTCTTTCATATGGGAAGTAACCTAACTCATCCACCCCACTTCATTCTTTTCCCTACAGTTTTTCATTCTCAATATGGGCTGAAAGTACAATGGCTAACATCACTTTGGTGAGAAAGGGCAGCCCTTCTCTTCCATCTCCACCAGGGTACCACCCCTTAATCAATACACAGCCAGTCCAGTGCATGCATGGAAAGATGCTCCATATATGAAAGGCTACAGTTTGTATATACTCTTAGGAAACATAAAATTACTTGAAAAATTAATTTTTTTCAGTTTTCATATTCACCTAATACAGTATAGTACATACTTAATGAATAATCTGTAACAAAACTTTCACTGAGGAAAATTAAGTACAGTATATAATGTTTATAATTTTTATGTTAAATACTTTTCCCTGAAAAATTTGTTTTTCTTAGTCAATTCATAATGCTGATGCATTAATCCTAACCATCCAGCAATTTTCATATTTAGTTTTATACATTTATTTTTGGGGCTGTTGATTATAGGAACATAATGGACCCTAAATAGTTTTGAGGTGTGAAAGAAATAAAAATGTTGAAATAATTTTTTGAACTTAAATATGGGACCCCTTTTTTTTTAAATAAAGGTTCCATGACAAATCAAGTATGCATGAATTGTTTAAGTAAAATGAAAACCATTATGAACTGTAACCTGTTTCATAGATATAATGTGGGACAAATTTTCTGCATTGTTTGAAAATAGAGGGTGGGGGAAGTTGTTAAATTTGTCACCTGAACCATATTATTTTTGGAGGTTGGGGCATTGTAGCATTGCTCACAAGACTTGACATAAGTCATCTTTTTAATTTTTTGGTACAGAACCAATCATAAGTTACAATTCTCCTACAATCTCAGTTGCAGCATTGACACAAAGAAGTTGGTGAGCATGTTGTACTATATATATATGAATATATGATATTCATTGTTTGGTTATTGTGAATACTATATTTGCCTAATAAAGTTTTGCAATCATTTCATTTTTATTCCCTCATCAATAGTGTAATCTTTGATTACTTTAAAAACTTGGCATTTTTAAACAGAAAATAGTTGTTGCATAATTGGAATGAGTCCACAAACAGTGTAATTTTGACAAAGTTTAAAGTTATCAGTTCCTCAAGTAATCTGTTTCCCAGGTAAGCAACTGTTAAAATCATAAGAATATCATAATTCAAATTTCCTTGTCACTGGACCAAACAGTTTCCCATGTGCCTCTGCAACCACATTATTTCTAAATAAAAAAAATCCAAATAGGCCAAAACTTGCACGGAATGAAAGAGTTTGGTGGTACAAGGAAGAACTGGGTAATAGCAGTGAGGTAGCTTTTCCACCCAAACAGGTCTCACCATACCTTTTCCAAGTCAAAGTACCTAAAGCTAGAAATCTTTTTTCCCCTTGGTCTCTCTAACAACATCATCAGCAACCACTGCAAATAAAATGAGAGACTGACAATGTGCTGGTATTATCAGAGTGGAATTAGGCAGCACACTGCTGGTCCAGTTGCTATGGGCTGACACTCACGGCATTAATAGTGTGGTGTATACTTGAAATCAGGTGGATTTCCTTGAGATGCTGCATACAGTTTTGGGAAATAATGTTATTCCTCCCCTGATTGGGACCCTTAGGAGGGTGAACGGCTATCATGGATAGCCTTTGAAACATGAATAAAAATCAAAATTAGAAGAAAAAGAGAGATTTTTAAGCAAATGTTGTTCTATATTTTCTTTTGGTCATGACAGCTCGTCACAAATGTGGGCTTGGAGACAAAATGAAGGCAATCAAATTTTCTTCTGTAAAACTTGAAAACAAACTGCTGACTAAATATCCCACCAAAGAAATGTCATTAAGCAAATAACAAATAAATGATTGACTGAAACACCAACAAAAAGCCATTCAGAAACTTTAGTACACATCACCTAACATACAGTTAAGTTACATGCATACAGTTCCCTGTATGCAGGGAACTGTAATCCTTTGAAACTATAAAGAACAAAAACTACTAAACCAATATGTACCAGTAATTGTAGAGTTGTCATATCTTTGATAAAGCAGTAATGACCATGAGTTACACAAAATGACAAGTAAGAAAACCATTGTTACATGCTGTTATCATCTGATACACAGGACAAACCCTATCATTGAAAAGTAAAAACAAAAGTTAAATTTAACAAAAGAGGGATGCTAGATTTGAAATGCTAGTAAATGCAGTAATGCATACCAAGAGTCATGTATAATACAGAGCTAAGATTTATTACATATAAATCTGGTATGTAATCAAGAGTAACCTAATTAAAAGAAGAGTTAGAGGACTTCATGACCAGCAAGCATACCAAACAGCTCTTAATTTAGAACACAAATGGAAATGAGACAGCACACACACAACTCAATAAAGAGTCAGTTAAATATACTTAGTCCTTTCGAGATATTATCAACCTTTTAGGTGTTGTTGGGTTAGTGACATCAATTGTGGGAGGTGCAGTTTGTCCCCCCGAGTCTCACTAGCTAGATACTAACATCACTAACCCTCAAGCACCAAGCCCTTTGTCATTAAGTGGGAGTTTGAGAATAGCTGCACAGATACCACTCATAGCATGGCCCTAAGTAGTTACTCTAAATTGAATTAGCTAGGGCATTCATGCCTTTCTCCCCATTCCACTTATTTTTTGTTTCCTTTGTTAGGACTGACCCATTGTGGCCAACATCAACACAGTGCTAGACATGTGCATTACTTTTAAAACATGAAGGGGAGTGAGGTTGGATAGCATGCCTCTTCACCCACAGAACTGGAGTAGCTGGTGTGATCAAGCGGGAGAAAGACTAGTGTCAGGCTTGGGTCAAAGACGAATCCAGTCTCAACAGACTGACAACCCTTAACACACTGAAGGTCAAAGTGTAGGGCGCCTATCCTAGATGAACCTTTCTGATAGTGTTTCTGTAAATTAAATAAATTAAAATGTGGAACTAGAAATGTCAAGGAATACAGCTATGGATAATCATCACCTTTCCCTAACAAACAGGGTTAGGATAAAGCTTCATTCCTCTGGAATCACAGCGCGAGAATTCCAGAAAAAGTATAGGACATGCAGGGATCGTAACCAAATCTTGCTTCCACACATTGAAAACCTTTTTGGATATATTTCATATGTAAATCAGAAAATCATTACAAAGGCTGGAGGTGAAAAACCTCAGATTCATGAACTGTGATCTGGAATACTATGCCAGATCTATGACAACTCAGATTTATAATACAGAAAGCAAAATACTACATGACACTGCCAAGACAGCTAGAGAAACTAACAAACAGACAGGTTGTCTTCTGGAAATTTAGGAAAAGAATCTAAACAATCTCCTACAAAGGAAATGAGTGGTTTACAAAAAAAAACTGAACTGCTGTAAAAGTAAGGAATTGTTAGTCTTCCTTAAATCCAGAAAGATAAAGAACTACCAGATAATAACTTACTACTGGGAATCTAATACCTTGGGTATAACACCATCCATGATTTTCAGCTACATGAAACTGACAGTAAACAGACCACTGACCTTATTTTGAAATCTGCCAAATTATAATCCACAGGATAAAACATACCATCATAGATGGGGTATTAAACCATTCTTTCATTTTATTCATAAATGCTTGCAGTGCAAACTTGTATTATAAATTTGGTCTAACCCAGAAAATATGCCACATAAATGGGTTCCCTACATAAATCAGAAAATCATTACAAAGGCTGGAGCTGAAATAACCTCGGATACATGAACTGTGATCTGGAACACCATACCAGATCTAAGATATGTCAGACATCTGGGCCTTAGCAAGAAGGTTAATCACTCAAAAGACATTTGCCTCCTAAGGCACCTAGACAGCTGGCTGATTGTCGCTCCTCCTAAGGAGTGACTCCTTCAAGACAAAGATAGTCTCTCAGCCATATACCACAATCCTTGTGTTGTCACAGACTAGTCCCCAAGCAGCAGTTCAGGTAACTATGGATTCCCCTGGACACTGCTGCAATGAGGGCCTTCCCAGCTGCTTCCCACCTGGACAATCCTACGGAAGTCGCAGCCCAATTCCTATCAAAGGAGGAACAACCCACTCTGCAATGGCAAGTGTTCTGGGTCACCTCTTGTCCCTATACTGTAAAAATGCAACCCTCACAGTCAGAGTCACCTTTGCTTCCCATGGTAGCAGCTTAGACAGAACTGATCCTCGAGAGATTTGCCTCACCATCTAATCCCTCTGAACAAGGTCCGAAAGAAGAATCAAGCTTGATGGCTTGACGACTCCAACCTACTGTAGGGAGTCTCTCTGAGCGCTTAATGTCCCCCCACCTCCCCCAGAGATGCTCCTCTTCTTGGACACCTTGAGGAGAGGTTGGGTACACACCTGCAAGGAGAGTTCATTCAGGGACCTAGAACCCAGAACCCATGGAATATGATGAGCTGTCCCTTTCCTGCAACATCCAAGATCCTGTTAATACATGGATAGTTTCTGGTAATAAGCAGACAAACACTTTTGACCATTTGAACTAGCAGGCTAATTCTAAAAACAGTTATCACCACCTACATTTCTTTAATATATAATTTTTTTCCAGGGTTTTGGGGGGGGGAGAGAAAGTGGCCCCCCCCCTTGCCCCTATGTGTGGGCACCCATGACTTGACCCATCTGTAATCATCAGTATTTTTGTACTAGGATGAACCAATGAGACTCCTACTAGAACCTGACTGGGGTCCTGCCACCACTGAAAGTCTTCCAGGACATCTTCCTAGGATACAACTGAATAATCCTCCAGTAGAGTTGCTATGACCCCATCACAAGTTGTAGCTGTAGCAGCTGCAACCCTAAGCAGCTGTGAGGAACCATTTTTTCAGGTGACACAGCATGCCTGATAGGGAGTGGTAAAGACTTGGCCGAAAGATCTGGACTCTACTGGAGCCACTAGATCGAAGACAACAATCTCCTGATCCTGTCCTTTACTGGGTGAACTAATTCCTCCTTGATGGCAATGTTGCTCTCATCAAAGGTATCAGGTCCAACCTTTTACATTTTACCTAAAGCTCAGTGTCCTAAGAAACCTCACACAATGGAGTTGAATGCTGTCTTAATTCTGTCATGATTTCCATTGAGATTGAAGTCTTATCCAAATCTGGTACACCCATGCCACCATTGGTACCAAAGACTGGAATAAAATATGTGGAGCAGTTACAGGGCCAAAAACTTAGACTCAAAACTACTATAACTTCCCTATCCAAACAAAGCAGAGATATATCCTTAAAGCCAGAGAGATGGGCTTGTAAAAGTATGCATCCTCTTGGCCCTGGATGCAAGGAGGTCTCCCTTCAAAAAGATCACTGCATTGATTCCACAATCTTCATCCTTATGGAGTTTGTACCAAAAGCTCATTCAGGGGGCTGATGTCAGTGACCAGTCTCCAGCCTCCTGTCAGCTTAGATACCACAAACAGATGACTAAGTGAATGGCATTCCATTGGACAATACTCAGTTACCTCTCCACTGTCTAGAACTGACTGTAATGAGAGAGGGTGGCTTAATTCCAAAAGCGGGGTTGACGACCAACCACCATGATAACATTTGCTACCCACGGCTCTGCTTCAACCTCTTGGCATGAGCGCCATGATTTTAGGTGATAATCCCCACTGACAGACCTATTAGTGGTGGAGTACCATACTCATTTCCTCCTAGCTGGAGTCTTCCAGATGAGGGTGAAGGGTTAACACCTCCTTCAGGACATATCTGTTCTGGTTGCTGAATGTGTCCACTCTTGTCTAAAGGGTAATGGTGTGCTTCCAAAGTTTAAAATTGTTGCCTAGCAGCATATGAAGTCAACTTGACCAAGAACTCCCTAACAATGCTCGCTGAAAGAGGAATGGGATTAAAGGATCTGCTACCTGAAGACCTTTCATGATGAAAAGAAATCAGAAGTTGAAATGGTTCCAGGTTGTCATGCCCCTCTCCTTCATTAACTTTTATCAGAAAGTATTACACAATGCAGATCTGCAAAATGAATGCATAACCAACTGAAAGCACCATCTTTCTTATACCTATTCCTACTACTTTAACATGGTTAGAAATTCTCAGAGAAACTGCTCAGGTGTATCTACTTCAGTCAGTGAGAATATAACCAGTAACAGAGAGAACTTAGTTCAGTGACTGAAGACAGGTTATGAATTTATGATGTGCAGCATCAAAACTTGTATAACTGGCAATTTCACAGGCTCAGAAGCAAAAACATGAAAGGAGCAGCCTGGGCTGGTTGTATCTTTTACTGCTCCCATGTCTCACATCACCAAAATTTCTAAAACAGCAGATACTGTGGTGGTTTGTGGGAAAGTCTGTGGATGAGTCACATCAAAGTTCTGCAGCCAAGGATTTCTTCATAGCCTTTTGAGGTTAATATAAAAAATAACAGAAAACTAACCAAATTCCTCTGAAAAGAAAGTGGCGTATCTTTTATTCGTGACCTCACAAATATTTTCCACTCAAAGTTGTCTTTCTTCCTATTCTGATGTCATTACTGACCAAGTCCTCCTTTTTACAGATATTTTCTTTCTTTTCACCCATGGATATTTCATTTATAATTTTGTGGGATATTATAACATCAATGCCTCCCCCTGAATACATGGCTTTGTCAACAGTAGCAGCCTGTTTACTCAAGTATTCTCTCTTATTTTACTTTGATTTTCATTTAACTCCACTGTCTACTCTTAAGTATTTACCATATTCTGCTTTGTGTTCATTATTTCCCTGAAACTCATTACTGTAGTATGTAACTTTTACTTTTGTTTATTTTTGTCTGTATCCCATGTCACATCCTTCTTGTTAACTCATATCCTAGTACTTCTTTTCCATCCAACTGATACACATTCATGATATTAAATCAATCTTCATTTACTGTTTGTTCCTCCTCAAATATAGTCTCTAGAACTGCAAATCTATTTTGACACTCCATTACAAAGGCCTCTTGATCTTATCAATCGAAAAGAATATCTGTACTTAAATAATCCTTGGTGCTATCATCTAATGGGAGAACCAAAACAGCTGATCTCTGTTCTCACTAGGAAGCTCGCTATATAAGTGAATGGAATTAGATGATAAAGCACAAAGCTAAATGAAAAAAAGGAATGGAGTAATATGTAAGGGCAAAAAGCAGTCCTTCAAAACTCATAGCAGTCAGGACTGATGTGTGTACAGTGGTGCAGAAAATAAAAAAATCAGTTGGATTGCCAGCCCAGATCTAACGGATTAATGCACGAGTGCAGCATCTGATTACTGTTGATATTTCATTTTAATTAAGAAAGTTCTTCTCTGGTGACTTTTTGTGGCAAATGGAAAGGCCCATAAGTACTGGGTTGTCTATAAATAAATCTATGTTAATAAACTGGTCATACTGGTTAAACAGAAAGAATTAAATCATCTGCCCTTTCCAACAGAACTGTTGTTGCTTGTGAAAATGCAATTATATTCAACTAATATTTTCCTGTGACTATAGTTAGCCTTACTGCTCGCAAAATGATAAGTTTATCATCATGACTACCACAGCATTTAATAATTTATGAATCAATGCTGAAATTGTCTTCAATTCTGATGTTTGTTTGGCTTTTAATGAATGAAATATGAAGTTACTGAAGATTTCTCATATTTCAAAGATTTTGAAGTAAAGTCTAGATTCATAAAGCGGGTCCCATTGAGTAAAGACAGTCCTAGATCTGCATTCCACATTACAGTACCTCTTGTTATATATGATAGAAAAATAAACCTCTAGTTTTATACTTGCGCTCAAATTTTATCATACAGTAACCAATAATTTATGCAAATTGCACATGATTTTCTAATATACGGCAACAGTTAATTTGCAAATACCATGAAGTATTGTGAACTATCTTACTTTTTCAACTTTATGCCAATTATTAACATTCACACAACATAAAGTACATAATCGGGGATATAAAATAGTACTAAAAATCTGTGTATTAGAAACAACTTACGTAAGTACTTTCATGACGATTTATCTTCTTAATTGAAGCTAACAATCTCCTTCTCGTCCACACGATCCTTACTAGAGTATCTTGTAACTGGTAATTCTTGACGAGGAGCAAAATTCCAAGGTTGTACATCTCCAGATACAAAAATGAAGAAAACAATGTGCATAACAATGTACATTGGAACACAAATCCAGAATACCTTCCGCCACTGTTCCAATGTTTGCTGAAATTGTTTAAAATAATTGATATGTAATATGACTTGAAAAAGAGTTTTGTTGTAACAGCCTTGATACTCTCTCTAACATTTACAGAATTCTGTTCATATTTGTTGGATCATGAGACTGTTTCTTGGGAGTGTTTTTATTATTCCCTTTACAAAATATTTTTTGCTACATGACACTATATTTTCTTGTTACTCTATACCTTGGGTTGCTTAACATAAAATTCTATACCTCGCCTTTACTATATATTTACTCTTCTATCCACTTATCACTCAGGACTGCGATGAAGGTTCCTTGGACTCTCCCAGCAACAATTTTTGCATGAGTTTTCAATTACAGCAATCCTTCAATTATCTGGATCACCATTATCCAGAACTCAACATTATCTGACACAACTGGACTAGGGACCAAGGCCCTAAAGATATTTATCTATAAATTTAAAATAATAAAAAAAACACTCTCCGATGGTTGGCAATGATGCACAGCCTCAGTGAAGTGTTGGTAACACTGCTTACAGTCCACCAATTGAGAAAGGGTATTGCGGGCATGGGGGATGCCTCAAGAAGTTTCCAAGGTGGGGAGACCAGAAAGTTGGGATCCTTGGGAGAGGAGGGCCAGTAAGGAGGTGTAAAGAAGGGGTTGTTTTAGAAGGTGGGTGGAGCTGGAGAACAGTTTCCCTGGCTGGGAGGGGGTTGGGATGCAGTGTTGGATGGGTGAAGAGGGCTAGGTAGACATCTGACTTGATAGAACTTGTTTCATATTGTTATGCTAACTATCTTTTTATGTTTTACTCTATTCTCATTTATATCTTTACTGTATTTTCTCATTTTTTATTTTTACAACCCACAACATAAACACAATCATGTGGATAGGGCACAAGAGAGAGAGAGAGAAGTGACATTATCATTTAGGTTGAATCTTACCTACTGTTGAAGTTCACTTACATCTCCACACCCATAGGTGAGTCGGCTCAAACAAAAGATCGAATGGCTGCCCAGATGACTATCTAGTTCAACTGTCCTTCACCAGGTGTGTTTTTAAAGTTTAAGCTCTTGTCAGAATTCTCCTTGCCACCAATGGGTAAAGGCACTTGTAGGTATTTCATGGCTTTTTGCTGCTATCACGGTACTGTACATTGATTTTTCCCAGGATGCCTCCACTGGAATCCAAGCTAAGAATATCAGGTTCTGTAGGAATGATTACTGTGTTAGCAGAATGTTAATTTTTTTTAGGAGTTACACACTATTTATGCCAGCTGCAATGGTTTTAAGTGTGATCTTCAGAACAGATGTGAGGAAGTAGGGATTTTCGAAGGACTTTCTGCTTAGGTTCGTTAGTACAGGAAGAGAAGGGAAGCAGTTAGATTGCGAAGCAATTAGTTAGGTCAGGTTATCAACCTGTCATTTCTCCCCCTTTTCCAGGTCCTTCTTCTGTAGTTACCCATACTCAGTCTAGGCTTTTCCTTTGCTAATGCTTTAGTTAGTAGTGAGGCTTCCTCTTTAGCTCCCCTTCCGCTTCCCTTTCAGTTCAAGAAAAGCAAATTGAGAATTTAGAACAGGACGTAAACCTTATTTTGGTCAAAACAGAGGTGTGTCTGAATTGGTTAGGGAACTGCTCCAGGTCACCCCCATTGTGTGATTATTTTTGCGTTCCCTCATAAGACATAAGGTATTGGTGCCCTTGCCAGTCTGCAGCCCCAGCCTAGGACTGCCCTGCGACAGTTGGATTCTGAGGAAGAAGCCCACTGCCCGGGAACTGGGTCAATTCTTGGGGCAATGTGGTTCTGTGCCCTCTGTCATCTGCCTCCCGTTTTTCACGTTCACAGTCTTGTATAATGCGTTAGCTGGAAGATCGTTTTGGTAGACGTTAATCTTCGCTACGTATGTGACTTCTGCCATCATCAGCACCTAGAATGAGGTTGTTAATACCGATAGGACTAATTATATAAGTACTGTACTGACAATTTTATTAGAAATAATGTGTCTGTACCTAGTTTTACTTATTCTGATGTTATGTCAACTCAGTCTATTATTCAACCACTCTCCTCATCTTTTGCTCATTCTAAATCCTTGTCTGCTAGCCTATTCTTCTTTCTCCGTCAAAATGCACTTGTTTGTTCTGTATCGTGCCTTTTCTTCAGCTATTGGCAAATCTCTTAGTTCTGCCTCTATTAATGTTTTTCTTTCCAAATCTACCATGGTTGCCATATCTTCTGTTGTTTCCAAGATAAATATTATTTTAGCTACATAGCTTTCTAAGGATGTGTCATATGGGAGGGCTCATAAGTCTGTTGACTTGCTTTCAGATGAGGTGGGTGGGTCGTTGTAATTCCTCTCCCCCCACCTCAGAACTTTTCCATTTTCTTTTGGCACCTTGTTTTCTTTCACTCAGCTGCGTCGCCTCGACTGCCTTTTCCTGGTTTTCGACGAAGCATTTTCCTTTCTTCCTTTCGAGTTGTGGATGCAATCCAGGTGCTCGGTTGCTGTTGTCTTCTGTCGCCAGGTGCTGCTGGGAGACAGCTGTCTCCTCCTGTTGCCATGAGACAGCTGCCTCTTCCTGTTGCCCTCTGGCAGAAGGAGAGTTTGAATCAGAAGCTCTCCTTCAGTTTGATCAATGTTTGCTGGAGTGTTGCACTTCACTGTATCCTCATTTAGTTGAGGAGATAGACCACATACGGAATAGGGCTCGGTTGTCTGTGAGTATTTTGGCGCCCGTTAAGTATTTGGAGAAAGGGAACCCAAGCTTCCTCCTCCACTTGAAGCACATTTCGTACGTTTTCTCGTATTCGGGCACACAAAGCTCGTCGCTGACTATTAAAAAGATGAAGCCGGAATTGAACAACAACTCGTCTGGTATTCAACTAGCTATCGTGTAATTTCATCCTTTAGGTCTGCCACTGGTTTTTTAGGAAGTTGTGGAGCACCGACTCTTGCAATACTGTATAGGTGCTTAAACCATCTTCGGTAGAAGATTTGGTTTTCTTTTCTCTTCCTGACAAGTGCTTTGGACATGATGAATCAGACTCTCAGTTTAGGTTGTTGAAGTTTTCATCTTTTACTGAACCTCTGCACAGTATTTTGCCTCTTTTCAACGTCAGCTTAAGAGAGGTTGAGGCTCCAGCTTTGTGTGTTTTGGTGCCGACTTGGGGAGTTTACAAAGTCAGTTTTATGGGTTTTTGGTGCCAGCAGGAGTTTAGCAAGGAAAAGCATTATTTTTAACTCGTTTCTGATGCTACAGGCTAATGTTCTCATGCTTATACTACTCAGTTTGGAGGAAATGAGAGCACTTATGCTCCTACCTGTAGTAAAGGCTTGTGCTGCACAGGTTAAGGTGACAATGGAGTATATATTGGTGCACTTATTTTATACCTTTCGGGGATAAGTTCAGCCTTCAGGTTCTGGTAGATGGCCAATGCAAAGCCTACTGTACTGGCATATTTGGAGCAACTTAGGAGTAGACTTTACGTGGTGGGAGGCAGTGAAGGAGAGTTATTATTCCTTTTAGGTTACCCTCCACTGGCTTGGTCTCCTATAGCTGCTCCTCTGTCTTCTCCAGCAGAAGTCTCTCTTTCTTTAGTAGGAGGTTACATTTAGAGATAAGAAATGGACCAGGCAGTAACTTACTGGGATTTTACCTCGACTTTTTCCTAACTCCATAAGCAACTGGAGATTGGCAACTATTGTTGGACACATTGAGACTGAATGACTTTATGTGTCTGTCCCCATGCTCTTGTTTTTTCCAGCATGGTTTTAGTGACTTTCCAAAAGAACGATCAGATGTTTTGGTGGACACGAAGACATTTTTCTCATACCAGTACATCTTCAATCACCCAAGTTTTTTCGAGGGGTATTTGTAGAGGAGGTACTGCTGTTCAAGGCGCTTTGTTTGGGCTCGTGTACAGCGTCTCTATAAGTATTCATAGGGAATTTGTTCCCTTAGGTGGATGGGGTAGATTTTTAGGAGGAAGAAATCTTTTCCTCTAAGTCAACTGGCTCAAGTTGGCCAACTCTCGACAGTATGCCAGAGGCCAAGGATCTGTTGCTTCACCTGGCTCAGTCTCTGTGCAATATGATTTTCAGTTGACTTCCCTAACTACTCCTCATTCTTATCTAGTGATATAGGGATGATACCTGAATTTGCAGGCTTGTCTGTCAGAAGATGAATAGGCACTTGCTTCTTGAAGAATTTTAGCCCTGAAGTAAGCTTCCTAAGTGGTAAGGGGTTTCTTTATTAAAAAAACATGGCCTCACTGGGGATTTTGTCAGAATAATCAGGCTCAATTGCAGTATAATCTCAGCACAGCATAAGAGATGATGACCTGCAGCTAATGTTCACTGAACTTGTAAGTAATCCATGACCATCACTGTCACCAAGTTCTGTAGGAGGGATACTGAAACCAAGAATTGACCATTTTATTCTTAAACCTAAGTCCAGTTTTTGTTTTTTCCCCTGTCATGTAATATACAACATAGAAGGGTCAACACTACACCTAGTAAAGGTTACTAGATGTCAGGGCAGTGGAAACTTCATCAAAGATGCCTAGCAGCTTTATCCCTGGTCAGAAACAAAGTCCTGGTGGAAAGATTGTTTCCTCGAGTGAAATGAACAACACATTGGTTTGATAATTCATTCTGTGGAAGGACAGTGTTTTTGCCGATTGGGGATTCAGAAGCACAAAACTACCTACAGAGTGGCCATTACATCTACAAGTTCAACAGTTGCTGTGGGATTAGAGGAGCACTCAATGTAGATTTAATAGCATGCAGATGTACAGGAACAACCAGTCAATTATTACTCCTTTGAGGGCCCTCAAGTTTGAGCAGTGAATGTGTTTCTTTAAGTTTGGCTTCCCCCTCTATCTACTCCAAGGAAGTAATGAGCAAATTTCTCCTTCAAGAAATGCTTAGTGTCTCCTGTAGAGCCCTAGTAGCCTCAGAGCAAATGATTTTCAAAATTTCTAGCTCTCTCGGTAGATGTCCCTCTTGATCTTCTGTTAAGGGGAAATTGACTCAAACTACAGAATTCTATGAACTTCCACTAACTTCTGCAACTCACACTCAACTGCTTGGAGATGCTTGACTGTCTCCTCCAAATAGGGGATTTTGAAAGGTATCATGGGTTCTTTCCTTATCAAGTGGAGAACAACCGTGGCCTTGTGTCAGAAGCTCAAAAGCAGTGATTTGTGTATTACTCAGGGTACCTTTCTAGAGGAGTTTTCTGCACCTGGAACCTTGTAGACATCAAAGTTTCTCTGCTTTCTTGGATATAATAAGACTTTTTCACTGTCTACTTTCAAGGCTATCGTTCCATACTTTCCTTGGTATTACGTCGTGTGCTATTAGATCTGGCTGATGATCACCAACTTCAGGTTTTGAAATCGGTTGAGATGGAAGCTCCTTCAACTCAGTACCGTATCAATCTCTCTCTGGATTTAGATGCAAGTCAAAAGTTTATCTGCAGATTCTTTTGAGCTTCCGGAATGAGTTCCGTTGAATTATTTACTATGAAAACTTGTTTTATTTAGTACTATCAACAATTAAAAAAAGTAAATTTAATGCAAGCACTCTCCTTAAGGCTGTTGTAAGGGAATGCTATTTTATCTTTTGCATTACAGCTGAGAATGAGATTAAGGATAACTTTTCAGAGGACTGTAAGAATTCAATTTAACCTCTGGTGGGGAAGAAAAGGAAACAATTCTCTGTCACGCTGGGACAGTCAAGACTTACTTTGATAGGTTAAGCCTGAAAGAGTCAGTTATCCTTTTATTTTGTGATTTTAGAACCTAGAACATGTGTGTTAAACGTTAAGCCTGAAGGAGGCAAAATTAACTTTTTATTTTGTGGCTTTAGAAACCTAGAACCTCTTTGTCAAAGGTTCAGCCTGGAGAAGGCAAAGTTAACTTTTTGCTTTGTAGTTTTGGAAAATCTAGATGTCCTTGCCAAGGGTTAAGCCTGGAAGAGGCAAAGTTAACCTTTTATTTTGTGGCTTTAGAAACCTAGAGTGCCTTTGTCAAAAGTTAAGCCTGAAGATGGCAAAGTTAACATTTTGTTTTGTGGTTTTAGAAAACCTAGATGTCTGTCAAGGTTAAGCCTAGAAGGGACAAAGTTAGCCTCTTGTTTTTTTGTTTTAGAAACCTAGAATGTCTGTGTCAAAGAACATGAGGTTCTCTGTGACGTATTTGATGGGGACCAGTGCATGACTTTCCCCATACCTTTTACCTTTATCGAAGGTAAATATTCTTAATGTGAAAACTGATGCTGCTTCATTTAGTTTAATGACAATTGTCATTAGAGGATGGGTCTAATGCAGAGCAGTGTTAGTGCAATTTGGTTTTGCCATTCAATACCTTAAGTACGCAGAATCATGTTTGAAAATCAGTAAAGCTCTTAGTCCCTTACTAGTAGTGGTTAAAGTCTTTTCCTGAACTGAGGAAAGAGCAATCTTTTAGGCTCTTTGCTTTAAATCCTGGGTTTTAGTATTCTGGGGAGCATGAAGGTACATACATTGTATAGGAGCGTTTCTTTATATCGTAAAGGTACAGTAGAACCTTGGTTCTCGACACTAATTCGTTCCAGAAGAAGAGTTGAGATTCGATTTTGTCGAATTCTGAGTTAATTTCTCCCATAAGAAATAACTGAAAATGGATTAATCCATTCCTGACCACCAGTCATTACCCCAACCTTGCCTTTTTATACAAAACTTTACACAAATTACAATTAAATAGGTTCAAAGTTGAATAACTTACCGTATCAGAAGCACTTTTTACATTTTTAAATGCATACTGTATCAAAAAAGTTGGCCTATGACCAATGCGGCCGTATTACCGATGATATACCGAGAGCCATAGGCTAGGCTAAGTAGCCTTATAGGCACTACCAGAATGTACTGTAACAGGTACACATGAAAACTGTTGTTAATAATGATAACATTGAAAAACAAGCCATATTATCACATGAAATTAATAATACAGTATTTATAAACTGAATTACTGTATGTCTGTTATCATAAAATTAAGAAAAATTTCCGAAATTACGTCGAACTCGGCAGCCTGTGGCAGATACAAACCGATACACCACCAGGGCGGCGCTCTGGTTTGTTTATATCTGCCACAGGCTGCCGGAGTTCCGACGTAATTTCGGAAATTTTTCTTAATTTTTTTATGATAACAGACATACAGTAATTCGGTTTATAAATACTGTATTATTAATTTCATGATAATATGGCTTGTTTTTCAACAGCAGCAGCAGCAGCATGTGTGGGCTTTAAAGTGCTTTTAAATAAGCACGGGAAGAACGCCACCAACAACGCCAACTAGCGGCAGCCGCCAAACTCTTTTTCTACAAACATCATATGATTCATCGGGTCGGATTCGGTTTGTTGTTTGAACTCCGACGCAAATTTACTCAACATTTCGTGTTGAAATCCGATTATTTCGAGTTCTAGTACAGTCGAGGACCGGGTTCTACTGTATTTATTTTTAGTGACTGTCGTTTTATAGGGCTTTTGGACCCAGGCACAGGGGGTCCCCTCACGCTGCTTCTGTTTCAACAACCTGAATTGAAGCAGTTTTCTCCATAAGGCTGCTCTTCACTGCATACATGAGACCCTTGTCCCTGAATGGAATCCAACTTCTGGTGGCAGTAAGATCCAGAAAAGATCAAGTAAGAATGTTTTGGGTTTAATGCAAGAAATCTTTGGCTCGAATGACTGAGAGGATTTAGTCTAGCTGCACTACCCAGCATCGTCTTCTCAATGTGGGAATCAGCTAACTTTTAACAGTAGGTAAGATTTTAATAATAAAATTTATTATTTGGGTACTTACCTACATTGAAGTAGACCCCACCCAGCCTCCCCACAACTTATTGGGCTGTCAAGGAGAATTCTGACACGAGCTTAAATATTAAAAAAACACCTGTTGGAGGCCAGGTGAACTAGGCAGTCATCTGGGCAGCCATTTGATCTTTTGTTTGAATGCCAACTCATCTACCAGCGAGGAGATGTAAGCTAACTTTAACAGTAGGTAAGTATCTAAATAATAAACTTTATGATGAAAATTTATATTCTCTTATATACTGTTATGTCTGATAATCTTACTTAAGAGTCAACTAAACTTGCAATGAAATACTGTACAGTAAATCTAGCAAAGCAAAAAGGAAAAATAGCAAATGTGATACGCTATTAAACATGTTACCCAGTCAAGAGGAAATTTCTGCTTACCTTTACTACAAAGTCAAGAAGTGCCATCTATTGGTAGCTTGATAGTGACCACAAGCTTTACCCAAAATAATTTACTTGACAAAATCTAACATAACTAGATTGCAAGAAATAACAGATGAAATAAAATAGAATACTAAAGTTCCCCAAAAGATCAATCATATTACAGTCTATCATATATAACTAATTATTGTCTTTACACTGTAACTCACAATTGGTCAAAATAAGTCAAAGTCCAGTACATTCCCACTGAGTACATCTTTAACCTCTTTCTCAGCAAAATGTCTGAAGAAGTCAAATAAATCTCTTATTAAACAAAATGCATAAAAATAAAGACATGGGAATTCCCCCCAAGTTACTTATAAAGTACACACAATATAATAAATGCTTGACACAGGAGACAATATATAAATGAAAAAGCAATCTACAGTTTGGGAAATCAAACATGATTCCTACCTTCAAACAGCGATGTTCACAGTCTTAATCGATAGGTCTCAAAACCACAGAGTCTTCACTGAAGACTTTTAATAAAGTTCAGTGTTGGTCTTTGAATGATCAATTTTCTCATAACTAATCCATTAACACCTTGGGGCTCCGCCCAAAAGAAACACACATACACACATCTACTGTACACCGTAACCTGGACATTTCAGCGAATGCACTCACAAGTCATGTGGCAAGTTCCCACGTCTTGAGAATGCTTGCTGTAACAGTTGTTAATTAAACATCTACTGTGTATTGTAATTCATAAAATACTTGTGGCCTATAAACTTTTCACATATACAAATGCAAGCACATACACACACTGCATAGTGATGGTAATGTCAACATTGATGAAATGTCACATGTAGTTGTAAACATACACACAGGCATACAAGTAAAGTTTGTGATATTAAGAGATGAAATGAAAAATCAAATTCCAATAAAACAAAATGATCAACTACTTTTGAGTAGTGTTCTTAAAATGAATTTGCTTTGGACAGTCGTCAATGAGAAATGCCATATGTAATAAAGATGTAAACACAGTGTTGTAATGCAATACACAAAGTTTGTGCATTACAAACCGAACGAACTCATTTTTGGTTGACTGTACTAGGCTAGGCTTTCAAACATGATTACCAAACTTACAGCTTATGTAACAATTCATAACCATCTCTTATTTAATTAACAACCACTTATCACAGAACTGACATAAAAACATTGAGTATGACATAAACAAACGAATCGGGGAACAATTCTGAGGGGGATTTGACTTTAACAAAGTATGTTAGTTTACCCATTTTATATTTATCTACAAAAATAAAAATAGTAATTCCACTAATACATTCTTTCTTTTAGCAACTATAAAATGACTCTCCTAATTTTTTCAGTAGTAGACTCAATCAGCTGATTCTGAGAACATAAACATTAGTCACTGAAATGGCTGATGATTGGTTTTCTTATACAGTACATATTACGACGATGATATAACATGATAATAATACACAGCATGGATTGATTCAGTAAGTAAAATATCAGTTTTGTTACCATAACCTTTATCTTAAAAAAAGAGAGAGAGATATTTTTTTCAAAGTGTATTTATGCAGTATATTTTGTTAAAATGAAGAAAAAGGTAGATAACTGACTTTTGCATAAGGTTTTCATTTTAAAGAGTGATGGTTGTTATGCAGTACTAACAAGGTTAGCAGGAAGGGTATGGAGCTGACCTTTGAACACCCCTAGATTTTTACCATCCTTTATCCGGATTTTGCCATTATCTGACAGGCCCTTAGCTCTATTAATACAAATAACTGTAGGATTACTTAAACACAAAAAGGGATACTTGCACTACAAGTTAGTGTCTAAAATCCAGTAATTACAGACTTAACGATAGCTTTAAGTCAGAATGCTTGTTGCTCTTTCATTACACCATTAGTAGGTCCTTCTCATATCATTAATCTTACCAATTTAACACTTAGCATACATTGTGCATTATAGCACTGTTAATTAAAAAAATCATTAGCAGTAAGTCAAGCTCCCACCCATCAATCGTGATGCTTTTCACTTATGGTTATTCTACCAATTACATCTTAAGACAACAACCACACATCTGCTAGTTATGAGATCTTTACAATACTCACGTCACTTGTCCACTTATCTTACTACAGCAATACCGACAACTGATATAAAACATTCTCTGCACCTCTACGGCTTTTCATTCACAAATTAATGTGAACACTCAAAACAAATGTTATGAAAACTTGCATCTCTTATGATTTATATAGCAAAGCTACCTCTGGAGTTCAAGTCTGACTAAATGTACAATGAACACCCCCAAAATTTTATCTATATCCATTTCCTTACCTGCCATTACATGAAAAGAAAATATCCGTTAGCTACCCAATAGTCATTATGCTTTGCTCACAGCCAACCTTCACAGATTAAACTTGAATAACCATAATTTTCCTGCTCTGCAGAGAGTAAAACAATCATATTGCTCAGCACTGCAAACCACTTAGGTAAGTTAGCTTTTGCTAGGTCAAGTTTCATTTTTAATTATATAATACTCAAAATTTGGAAAATCACTTACCTGTCCATCAGTCATAACACCAGTTACCACTGGTACTACAAAGGAAACAATTGTACTTGTCATGTTGGAAAGGCCAAACAAAGTGCCTGCAAATTACCAGAGTAAAGATTAGGCTCTCCATGGCCTTTTAGGCATATAAAGATGGGATCTTATGTATATTACTGTATATTGTTTCCATATTTTAAAACTCAGTACTCAGCATGGAAGAACTTTTCCCAACTGGTGTGTATATTTTGAAATTTCCATTTGAGTTTTTGGATATATATGCTACATGCCTACTTAAAATGGCTGAATGATTTTTATGACAAAAGCAACCACTACACACTAAAAATAGAAACAACTTTTTACCTCAATATCACTGAAGTTGATGGGGCTCACCTGAATAATTTGGAGCAATATCAGCCGGATTAACAAGAGTACTTGTTGCAACTGCTCCATTGAAAGAATAAACCAGTGCAGAACATGACTACAATTGCTTTCCAGTTACAGCCAACATAAGCCCACACCCAGCAGCATAATGGCAGGAATCCACATTGCTAAAATTAAAAATGTACAAAATACGAGATCTAACGGCTGTAAAGCTGAAACTCTTATAAATATAAATATATCTATCAGAATGAACAAATCAAATATTTCTCCAGGACATTCAACATGTTTTAAATGCAATAACATTGATGAATCTCATGATCCATTATGTAAATGGGAATAATAAATGAAATAAAAGACCCAAAGCAAACAGCTAAACAGTGATTACAACATGCCAGGAACTTATTTCTAAAAGTTTGTCCTACCTATAGTGCTAAATATCCTTCTTGTTGATCTTATGGAGAGGTACTTGTGTGTCAAGAGCCAATCTCCTATAATGCTCATGATCATAGCTCCAGCATATCGCGAGATGAAAGGGAGGGCTGATATCAAGCCGTTCTGCAAGAGAACACAACTGCAACTTCCATCCAAAATATTATTGGCTTTATTTCTGGCTTACATCAGTGATAAAAGTACTTTTTATTTGTTTATCTCTGTTAAGTTTTCAGCTGTATTAAGCACTGGAAATTCTCGATTAGAATCTATCGTTATAATTTTAGCCCGAGATCTGTTTGCTTTAAATGTGGCCATGAAGGTCAGGTGTCCGTGAAACCTTTTTAGCTTTCTCTTGAGAGGCAGTCAACAGTATATTAGTGCCAGTCATAAAACCCATACGGATATCTATGAAGTGCTTTTAAATTTTGAATAGTCACCTAAAAATAATGCATCCACTATTTGCAGTTTATAAATGCCTATGGAAAGTTATAAGCATACATGGAAATGATATCAAAGACTGACTATGAACTGGAAAATAAAAACAAGAGAGCAATATTCTAAATAAAGAGCTGTACCATATATAAATAGCCTTTAAGCTGTGGAATTGGTTAAAATAAAAGCTAATCAAAACTTGCAAAGATTCCCAGTCCAATTACTTTTGTAGTTAATAGAAAGTTCTAGAAACAATCTTACTCGAGTGCAAATTCATTGGTTAACCCAATATTAAAATTAAGCGATATTTACAAACCTTGAAATGAATAAAATGAACGGAACTACAAGTCTACAAGAAATACAAAAGTGAATAATATGAGAACTGCGGTCTACATACAACTATCATCTAAGAATAGACCTGCTTCATATTGTATCATCGTTAGAATTAAAGTTATCAGAATTATCAAAGGTTTTTGGTCCGGCTACACTTTAAATTCTGAAACTATATACAACTGAATCTTGTGGGGAGTAAAATAATGTATTATTGGGAATTCTAGTTAGCATACCAAACATAAGTATTTATATCTCAACTGGGAGGTCAGTAATGGGCTATGGATATAAATGCAATAATGGTCACTAATTTTTATAATAAATAAAATCTTTATGCTCCCCAATGACACTTCACGATATTTCAAAGCTTTATATTGCATGGAAGGACGTACCAAACTTGTTTTCAGCAAAAAATTAAAAATACTTTGGATGTGCAAATTCCAGTCCTTTCAGCATTAAACATCATAATTTCAAGTCATTCATATATAACGAAATATAATGAGAAAGCAAATACCTGCTAGTTTTAGAACATTCGAAAGTCATGATGTAAAGATAACTTACTTGAAAGCTCAAGTATACATTGCTTGCATTATGTGATTAATGATGAACATTTCCTTCCTTACCTGTAATAGGAGTTATGAATACCAACGTGATTGCCACATATGATTAGCTGAAATTTAAAACTTTTCACTCTGAAGTTCTAGGGTAGTTTTATTAAAAGGAGAGATTACCTGATCTTTATCATACTCACCTAAGAAATCCATACCAAACGACTTGCAAAAAAGAGTTTCCCTAAAAAACATATCAGCTTGGACTTTGTAGGGAAAAATATTTCCAAGTATTTTTCCCATTTCAAGGAATCAGACATTGTAATCATTTTAAATCCTGAAGACATATTCATGTAACCAACCTCTTTAATTGAAAACCCAAGAATATTCTTCATATAAGTTGGAAGCTGCGTGTAAAAGAGTCCAATGGCCCAGTTGTTGCCAAAGTCAGCCATCATCATTGCCAGCATGGGAACGCTTGTCAGGATGGATCTCAGGGGATGCTTTTGGGCTGATCATCTTCCAAGTGAGGTTCAGACTGCTTTATAGCCGACTCAATATATTCGAGCTCCTTGCGACTGATTCTGCATTTAAAAGAAGAACATACTACAATACTGAATCTCCATAAGAAACAATATGAACAAAATGCATTTGCTGTTTTCCTAGTCTTTCTATGGAATACAACCCAGCCAGATTGATGTGCATATCACAGAAGTCCCCCCAAAAATAAAAGATTCAAGCACAAATCCCACTACATAAAGCAAACAAGTAAAAATGAACGACTGGGGAAGGAATGAGGCTCAACTACTAGGGAAGCAATAGACCTTCATTACAAGTCAGTGAAAATAGAGGCAGAAAGAGAATTCCAAATTTTGTCAGCAGGGGAATTAAATAGCCACTGACCCTTGCAATTCGAGATTGGGCGCAATCAACAGCAGATCTCTGGTAGAAGAAAGACTGCCACTTCAAAAGCAAGTAAAATAAAAGGAGAGCGGTACTCCTTTGACAGGAGACGATGGCTTTCATAGATAAAAGGCAGTCATACATTTCCCTTCAATAAAACAAAAGTAGAGGCTTTGTTAAGTGGATTAGAAATGTATGCCTTTCCATTGAGAGATCCAGCAATAGTTTAATTTTATAAGAACTAATAAGGTACTACTGCATGTATTCTGCCATTAGAATCTAAAATATGTGCTTTGCATATGTAACGAACCGTCCTTTACGGTTCTCTCAGGTTCTTTACAAAATCTGACTGGGACTGAGGTGACCAGAAGTCCAATGAGAAATCAAGGAGGAGGGAGCCAAAGACACAACCAAAATACCTTAAACCTACTTATTATTTCTAATGACTGTACAGGTCAATTTACATTATATACAAGTGAGCTGAGGAATTAGCAAAAATATATCAAAAATGAAAAGTACAGCAGCAGCTGAGAATCAATGATAGAAATGAAATAATAAATCACCTTATAATTACACCCCCAGGACCATACACTCGTCCTATACCATCATAAACAGTACATATCATAAACCAAAATAATAATCATAAATAAAACGTCATAAAACAATTAACAATCACAAATAAAACATGTCAAACCAATTAACAATCAAATAAAACATGTGGTATGCAATAAATCATAAATAAAACATGTTGTAAACCAATTAACAGGTCCATACACTTGCCCAATGCCATCCATAAATAAAACATTTAGCTAGATTAACAGGGCCATACACTTGCCCAACTCCAAACATAAAGCATGAGAACAACATGAGCCATCACTGCTCATCAATACCATTAATAAGACATAAAATAATCGAATAATTAGAGGAACCCTTACTCAAAAACACCATCAATAATATCAAAAGAAAACAGATGTTGAAACCACAATCAAAGGTCCTCGAGGATGACCATCAACCACTGCCGTAACATGTCGTACTCCTACACAGGAAGGCAAACAGGAACGTCTCCTGTAAAATACTTGACAACTGGCCATCACAAAGTCGATGCAACAACTGCCTAGTTGCCATAGAGGAATACCACCTCCATACTGGAGACCACGGTTAAGCCACCACCTCATCCTCGGGGATTCAACTGACGTAATTCTCTGCCAAATACGGCTGTCAACAGATAACCATCACTTGCTGTATCAGCCATATCAACCTGTTAAAGATCATCTCCTCGGTCTTCAGTGGCCGACAGGCAACCAACACCTGTCACTAACAATATGTTGCTCTGCTGCTGGGCTATCCTTAACTGCCACTGAAAAACAGCAGGCATCACACGTCACCTCGCACCAACAAAACAACATCACAGGAGAGCAGGTAAAATAAACAAACAAGCCAAACAAGGCTGTTACAAAATTTAACAATAGAAATGCCATAAAACCTCACACATAGGAAACCTAAAGATAACTCATTATATTTTTAAGTTAACAAAAGAGATAGCTTTCTACAAGAACATTAGCAAAGTTTTCCCATCTTTCTCTCAAGTAGGAGACATTCTCACAGATAAAACTAATTTTTGCAATATAAATAATTAAAATAATCTTTCATATCTCCATGGTTATCCAAATTCTTCAATAACAACATACTGTAATTGGGATTTCATTAAATACCACAGAAAATAAAGCAGTATATATGCAGTCCCTGGGTTACGACACTCTTTGAATATATTCATCAAAACTATTTCCTAGGTTAAAATGCATGTTCCAGTTTAAGACGCCAACAACGCTGATCAGACGAAAGAAATATGGCTCCAAAAAGGGCAGAATGATCAAAATTTTGAGGGTTTTTTGACGAAAAACTCAACTAAAATACAGTTTACATTGTTGACAAAATTATTAAAAGTAAGGTTTTCCTAAGATTTTCAACAATATTTTGGATTACAACAATTTTCAGCTTACAACCCAGCATCGAACGGAACCCATCGTAAACTGGGGACTGCCTGTATCTGTATCTATATATACACTTTTGGGGCAAACTTTTTCTTGTATGCAAATTTCATTGAATTCTATGGCTTGTTGATTATTGATCAACTTCTTATTAGTTTGACAATATTTTCTGAATCTTCTAAGTTCTTCCAAATTCAGTAGATGGATGAAAAAAACGAAGATTACCTTTGTTCCATTCACTACTAAACACAGCACCACAGCTGTTCTGTCCCTCATCATGACCTCTTCAAAGTGTATAATCTATTGTTGTTTCAGATTTAGCTGGCCTTGTGCCAGCACGGGCTCTTGCTCCTAAAGCAGC
>NC_089792.1:21499788-21559788 GCF_040412425.1 Macrobrachium rosenbergii
CCACCAAGCCCATTTCGAACCAAAAATAACAAAGCTCAGCCAAAAGTCCTTTATATTATATACTGTTGGGTCACTAATATCACAAATTTCTGGACAGTTATTCAACAGTTATTCTTGAAAGATGTCTTCACAACTCCAGGATCCTTTGAAGCAGTCTGGCTCCTGAAGCATTCCTGGAGATAACGGTTTCTGTCGGATCTGCTTCCCTTCAGGGAAGAAATCAGAATCTGTCTCAGAATCATTTCTTCCACCTCCTGGAGAAATGCCCATTGGATTATGTTGGAAAATGCGTAGAGATAATTTGTATGCGTTTTATAAGCGTATGATAAATTATCTGAGCTGAAGCACTTATGTAAAGAAAGAAAGCTGTTATCTGCGATTGTCGCTAAACACAAGTGCTCAAGCTGCACACACTGTATCTGATGGGTACTGGCTTGGGGTGAAAGAGAAGTCTTTGTATTTGCTTTTAGGATTAGTAGGTTGGTTCCCAAACTTCGTAAATAAATTATATCGGTCCGTGTTAAGGTGAAAGGATACATGAGGAAAAAAGAAAAATTCTCTCTCCTTGGTGGCGTTGTGTAATGGAACGTATTTGTTACGAAATTTGTTAAAGTGGTTTTCCTTTATGCTCAAGAAAAAAAAAAGTATTTTGCAGAATTATGTTACATTAAGGCTTCTTTGCACTGAACTTTGAGTATTTACGTAATTTCTACTGTCTTGCATGCAAGGTTCGATATGGTAAGCAAATGGTTTTCAGATTGTTTCAAAGAGTTTCCTGGGTTACTTTAAGGCACACATGGAGGGAGGCTCGTTCCGTGAACGAACGTTGTGGGACTCACGTAGGGAGTGAAATGAAATTGAAAGGAAAACGCTCCTTCTTCAGTAATTCGGGTTTTGGATGAAAAGATGAATTTAAACATTAAACCATCAATAATGTCTTGCACACTTTACTTTAATATACGCTGGGAGGGTGGTTAAGGGCTAAGCTTGCAACTGTTTTATTTCTCCAACACTGGACGATTCACGCATGCGTGATTTGAACAAACGTTTCTTGCTAGTCAGTGCAAATGCCAGATACCACTACATGGTTTCCTGTAAGCTACTGGTTATCTCAAATTTATCACTGACCAAGAAATGTACTTTCTTTACTGTAAATATTCCAAGGCATCGCTCTTAGCTACTGTTCCTAGCTTACACATGCAAAATTCTCTAACTACACACTCCCTAATTCTTAAGTGTCAACTCACACTCTGTCCCTACACCCTGGAAATTTTACTGGGTGGACACTTTGCGCTTACCTATATGTTTTCGCTAACATAAAACTCTATACATTCTCCTGTGTTTTGAATGCTTGTACGGACACGAGAATTGTTGCGTTTATTTAAAGAAATATTGATATCACTTCTCTTATTTCCTTAATATTAGAAACATGCACATACACTCTTTACCAACGTCTCAGCTCTGATCCTTCTGTGCCCTTTGAATAATGAAATTATTACTGTAAATTCAAATAATTGATCATATATTCCTGGTTTTTCTTGTCTAGCTTAATAGCGAGGCTAATTGAATGCTAATATGAGTAGATCACGACATTGTTTCATCACTGTCATAAACTAGTCGTCTTGGTTGGAGAGAGGTGGAACAAATTTAAAACTTACTGCAAAAGGAACCAAGTGCGCAGATTATGAACAAAGGAAAAGTTATTTGAAACCTATCTTAGATTTTCTGGATTTACAATTAAATGAGTGAGTCGCCATTTGGAATTAGAATTACTTTTACAATTTAAGGGTTTATTTACAGAGATTTAGCAAATTAAGCAAGGAGCCAAACAATGCAAAATGGTGCCCAATGGCCAGGCTCATGAATTATATACAGTGAGCAATAATGCAGTGATTGGCAACGAGTAAGCTAATTAATAAGGGACCAATATTCAATACAATTATTCCGTTATAATAATAATAACTTGGTTAGGCCAATTACATTAAATTGTCTCGTAGGGTAATCCATAAGAGGGAACTCCAGGCCTAATAAAATCCGTAATGTAAATGTCTGAGGGCCAGCAACGGAATCTGCAATGGAGTGCTGCGAGCCAGGAATGGTTTTCAACTTTGAATGGCAGTCAGGCTTAGCATGCACAGAGCGCGAGCCGGCGATATCTCCCCTGTAAGAGGATTTATGAGTTGCTTCTCAGCGAAGAAAAGGGGAAATCTACCTATAAAATATTACACAATGCACGTTATTAAATACTAACCATGATGTAGCCCAGAAGATAATGATAAGAAAAATCACTGTTATGGGATCCCGGTTTCGATTGGGCTTTTTGAAACAAAGAAACATGTGATCGCCGTCACACGAAGGGGGGAGTTTGGAAAGGGAAAGGATTAAACTGGGAGATGAATGAGAGAAATGGAAGGAATTTAGTAGAGAGAAACGGTGGGTGACTGGCACCAAATTCACTCTCGGCTTACCTATTTCAGACGAATATTTGAGCTCAGTACCATGTCTGCGGCTGTCCCGATCGTAAAGTTGGGCCACCACAGAGACAAGCGTGAACAGGACAGGCGGCTGGGAGTGAATCTCGTGGCCTGCTTCCTCGAGCAGGCTTGAGACCATAGGTCCCACCTGGTGGTGCTTTGCCAGTAAACAGGTCAAAGGGCCATGATCTTAAAGATAATAAGCCCTAGTTTAAGGTGCAAACACGATTGGTTTAACCAAAGGGGAGATCTAAATTGTGTTCTGGTAGCGAGGGCGGTGTTGAAAGAGGAGGCATACTGTTTTCCAGGATCAGGCGATTTGGAAGGCACTCCCATACTACTTACTGGTGCTAATGGTTATTATCTGGTTCAAAATACTTTCCCTACTGTCGCCCGCCATGTTTAGGCGCCGACTATAAGCTAACTGAAATGAGAATTTCCCTTGAAGTGATGACAAACAATTTACAGACAAATTGCATACGATAGAGCAATAATGCAATAATTTGCAAATAAGCAATGTAAATATGAGGGCCACAGAGACAAAATCCCCGTTATAACAAATGACTCTGTTATGGTAAAAATGCATAAGTTACAGACAGTAATTCTTTATGAGGCTGAACTCAGGGTAATGGCAATCAGTTAATTAAGATGGTTTCTGTGTAGACGCCCAGTTCTTGCGATCAGGCCAGTGACCAGCTCTGAGTACGATGCTGGGAACAGGCGCACATTCACTTGTTGTTTTGGTTCAAAGCCTCAGCGTGCGTCTCTTACCTGCAAAGTCATACAGCCGGCAAGAGTGGAGAAAAAATGGTCTTAAGATTAAGTACTTAGAGGTTAAGTTCCTATCTCTCTCACAGCCTGGTTATGTCCCATGCCCATAATGGCCTAGCTCCTCCCATATCACGTGATGGGGTGAAAGGAGGGTCCCTATTGTCCACCCCAGGTCAGCTGAGGTGGAAACTAACCCTACATGAGTGAAAAAACAGGCTCTAACCGCTTTGCTCTAATTCAAAATAAGCAGTCCTACTCACACCATGTTTTCTTATTTGAGTCAAATGAAGGTGATAATGCTACTGAATAAATTATACTTTTACCCAGATGAGGGAGGGATAAATTCTTAGAGGTCCCCCTTTGGAAGGCCCATCGCTGGGCGTGAGTCTTGTAAGTTCCTCCCAACACAACGGCCAGACCCTACATAGAGAATTGTGCTTTGGCACTGCAACATCTAAGGCCTACCTAACTGCTAAGGGTTCTCAGTTGGCTAATTTACAGGCTTAACCTGCCCAGGGTATAGATACATTTCACTAACTGGCTATGAGGACAGGAGAAATCTACGCTGAACAAGCGCACATGGTAAACACCTAACCCTAACCTAACCTACTGTCCCACGACTCTGGCACTGGGCAGGCTGGCATAGCAGATAGCGCGCAGTTATGATTGGCTGTACTTTATGATTAACCACGCCTTACATTTGAAACATGAATAACCTGAAGGGTAAATCACGGTAGTTTATTCCGCTCCTTCTTCTTCTTCTTGAGGCCTCAGGGTCTGGCTGGAGGCCATTCCTGGGGGTGGTGCCGACTCTGAAGAAAGGAGCCAGGAGTGCATTAGGAGCAGGATCAGGGGGCAGCCTGGGCTACGAGGCTGGTCTCCTGCTTTGGCTGCTTTCGACGCCGTCATGGGAAGAGGAATCAGCATCTGCATCCTGGCGAGGACAGTTCCAGTCAGAGCCAGAAAGGAGGTCATGTCATTACAGAGGTCATCCTCGGCAGGCGGAAGGTGTGGGAAGCATCAGGGGTCAGAGGCTGCTGTCGATGATCATGGTGTGAGGTTTGTTGGATCTCCGTAGGAGGATCTGCGTTAAGATTCTCGGATCAGCACTGGCACTAACTCAGAAGACTAGACACGGGGAAATAGAGTTGGCATGGAGCTTCCTTCAGATCATTGAAACTTAGCACTGACAAGAGGCTCGCAAGTGGCACTGGCAGTGAATTAGTATCCAGACAAAGCTGAAGAGTGGACCCGGAGAATCAAGACCCCTCACTGTCCTTTTTCATGGTGGGACAGCATTTCTGTCGATGAGAAGGGCGGGCCTCACGTGCAACAGAGTAGCAGCTGCTGCAGCTTAACCTGGAGCACTTGGAGCCATCTTTTAGGTGCCTTTTGTTGCCCGGAATCCTGCAGCGGTAGTTAGTGAATCCTACATGATGAGAGAGTGTTTTTGGTGTCGTTGGGATCATGGGACTGGGCTGGAATGAGTTCTAGGCAGTTAACGTAGTATGCTCTTGGGCGAATGGAAGGATTGTGGTGGCAACTGTCACAGAGGCTGTGTGCGTGAAGAGGAGTTAATAAGGGATGCTGGCTTGGAAGCAGTCAGGCAACAGAGTGAGGTGTGGGGTGAATTTGTTGCTCCAAGGGTGCCTGGAAGGTTTGACTGTGGGAACGGTAAAGGATTCGCTCACTTTGGAATGCATCCGCGGTGTGCTCTCATGCCTTGGCACTGGCAGCACTTGGGCACGATCTGTCAGGCAATATCTGATCCAGTGTGACGTAGTTGGCAGGTGCGGTGGTTGAGACAGCGCCAGAGAAGCCACTGAGGCAGGACTGATCATCTCATTGGCTTCTCTGGGTGATTCTCTCAGTGGCTCAGCCAGGAGGCTGTGGCACTGATCAGTTTGACGTG
Source organism: Macrobrachium rosenbergii (assembly GCF_040412425.1). Lineage (NCBI taxonomy): Eukaryota > Metazoa > Arthropoda > Malacostraca > Decapoda > Palaemonidae > Macrobrachium > Macrobrachium rosenbergii. The sequence goes on from NC_089792.1 coordinate 21,504,946, forward strand.
CTGGGGGCGACCGCATGGTTTGGGCATGCAGGATACGGGAGAGGAAGAGTGTCCTGGCTCACCACAGTCTCGGCAGGGCCCACAGAATGGGATGAGTCTCCGGCAGTTCACGGTGTGCTGGGAGAATGTTGTGGAATTAGGAGAGGAAGAGGGATAGTTATTGGTAGGCTGCCGAGGTTGTTGCCCTGATGGTTATTTTCCAAGTAGCGGCACTCTCGCTTCAGCATGGCAGTACTTTTACAGGTGGTGCACAGAGATTTGTTAAGCGGTCCGTTCCGTGGCGGTGAAGCCTGAGAGATGTCGGTGCTTTATTCTGCATTGCAGGTGCTGTGGGATGGGTTGCCGTCTCCCAGGCATCAGCTAATGACAGGGTTTCTTGAGAGTGGCTGGCTGCTTGTCACTAGATAAGGCAGGGGCCCAGGCACACTGGAGGTCCTCCAGCATGGTCTCCCAGGTTGAACAAATCCTTGAAGGTGTCACACTGCCATAGATTCGAACCAGCGGATCCCAGCCTGGGTCTTGTGAAGGGGCCCATTCCTGTCCCAGGACCAGCCCGGCGTTCTTAGTCATACCCTCCAGAATCTGTTGTCTCCACCTCTCAGGAGTTATCTCATAGGCCTTGGCGATAGCTCATGGCGGCAGCCATGTCTCCTTGACTGATCTCTTTCCAATGCTCAGTGGGCGGCCTTAGCTTTTCCGTCCAGATGTTTGGTGAGTGATAGGCCTCTCAACCGGGCTGACATAAGTGGGTCTCGAAGAGGAATTTGATCTCTTCGAGCCATTGTTCTGGCCCATCTTCAGTCCATTTGACAACGAGGTTATTGACTGTCGATGGGGAGGTATTTAGGGCAGATGGGATGGGGCTAAATGCTTTTTGGACTGCTAGAGCTTCTGCATTTTTCCTTCTGGCTCCTCTCCAACTCAAGGCGCCAGCTCGCTTGCCTTGAGCTTGCTCGCTCTTTGAGGAGCTGGTTCCACACTGTGTCGCCTTTCTTCTTTTTCTTCTTCTTCTTCTGCTTCTTTGTCTTCTCTTTCTCTTGTCTTCTCTTTCTTTGTCTTCTCTCCTCTGCTCGGCTTCTTGCTGTCTTCGTTTTTCTTCTCTTTCCTCTTCTCGCCGTCTCTGTTCTTCTTCATACTTTCTCTTTTCAGCAATCTGCTCCCTTACAAACTCTTGAAGGGCCTGGCCTACGAGGCCGTCCTCCTTTCCGATATCCCAGAAATATTGGTGCTCTTCTGTTGACATGTTGCTAATGGGAAAGGGCTGCTAATCTAAAGTGTCCTTTAGATTATTGGCGCTTCAGTGAGTGGCACCTTTAAGTGAGGTGGCACTGTGGGTGAGTGTGCCGTGCAAAGGTCACACTAGGGGAGAGCGTTCCTGAAGGAAGTCTGAATCCTTATGATTGGACACGCTAGTAAATGAAGTGATCCTCAAAGTTAATATTCACGCCTGAGCAGAAACACTTGGGCATGGAATTGCTTCTGAAGGCTCTATGGTCCTTGTGGGGCGGATGCACTGTTAATGGGAGTGTTCCTGAAGGAGCTAAAGGTCATATAGGCAGAAACACTGGTTGTATGAGACACTGTTTCTTAACTACAGGTACCAAATGGCTTAGGTGATTATTTTGGTTGGGTGGAACTGTGGTGCAGTGCGCTCCGTGGTGTGCAAAATGTCAGTGCATGAAATGGTACTGAAGGGGAGTGGTACTCTGCCTGGGGCAGAAGGTAAGTAAGGCGTAAGAGGTAAATGAGAGACTCTAGCAGAAGGTAAGGGAGAAAGGAAAGTGGCACTGTGAGAAATGGAAACTGGGCGTGACACAAGTGGGTGGCTAGTTATAGGAAATAGAGATCGCTGCCTGACATGAGGACATGTAGGATATAGAGTGCACTCAAGTATCACGGTTTACTTGCACAGCATAGCAAGTCTGGAATGAGATATACCCAACTCATTACTACAGTTTGATACTTGTAATTAAGATAGATATTGTATATAAAAAAATTATCTAGGTTGAAAGCGAAAAAGGAAACAGGTATGCAGATTGTTACGCTAAACACAAGTGCTTATAAATTCACGCACTGTGTATATGATAAATGAGTAATGAGTTTGAAAGTTTAAAAGTGAGTTACACTAAAGAAAATTCTTTGTAATCAGCTTTTATGATCTGTGGGTTGTTTTTTCCAAACTCGCATACAAATTTGTGTCAGTCCCGTGTTAAGATAAAAGAAAAGCGAAGTGAAAAAAATAATCTTCCTCTCTGAGCTCGGGTGTAATGGCACATATTCGTTACGAATTTTAAAGTCACTTTACTTGGTGCTTATGAGCAAATAAATGAGATATGCAAAATTATGTTAAGTTACTTTTCTTGTATAATGAACTTTTAGTATTTATGTAATTTCTTTTACTGTCTCCTCACGTCATGACAAGTGATATAATTAGGTAAAGGTTTTCAGATTGTTTTAAAAGATTTTTCATATCTTTCATGGTTTCGTTAGGGGAGAAAAGTGAGAAGAAATTCGTTCAGTGAATGGAAGATGTGGAACTGAATCGCTTGTGGGACCCCAGTGATCGCTAAGCTTTGTCGTGCGACAGAGACTAAGCAGAGAAATGGGAGAAAAGACAAAACACTCTACTTTCTTGATAAATCACGAGATTCGAATGCAAACTCAACCCAATTAACTTTACATCAGCAATGTCTTTACTCTACTTTGGAAATTTTTTCTACTATGACAATGGAATGTTTTACACATGCTCTGATTGTACACACTAAGATAGCCCTCGTCCAGATGCAGATATCGCTACATAGTTTCCTATAGATTGGGATTATCCCAAAATTTATCACTGATCGAGGGTATACGCTTTTTCTCAGCATAACTAGTCTTGAAATAAACTCATAGCTACTTGCTTTTGTAATTTACGCATGCACATTTCCCTAACTTCCTCCCCTAATTACTATGTTCATTCATATGGCAACTTCCACACTGTCCCTGGCAAATTTTGGATGGGAGAATTCGCGCCCTACCTCTCTGTTTAGCTAACTTAAGAACCTATGAGCTGTCGGCTGCGTTATGACTAAATTCTAACAACAGAGGTTCGTTGCGTTTCTTTAAAAGAATGTTAATATCACTTTTCATATTTAACCTTATGTATCCTTAATGTTAGAAGACAATGATAATACCCTTTCACCTTAATTCTCTCTGTTCCAGCCGCTTCTGTGCCATTTGCGAATAATGAAATTATTTTATTTAAATGAATGATTAAATTTAAATGCCTGTTTATTCCTGGTTCGTCTCTTCCTATTTATTAGCCCTTTTAGCGATATTACTTGGCTGTTCCATAGGATTCTTGGCAACGGTTGTCAATGTCATAAACTGGGTTCTTGGTGTAGGAGGGAATTGGATTGACTTCGGGAACAAAGTGATGGAAAAACCAGTCTTCGAATATGGCAAGAGTCACCCAGGCTTTGTTATTGGACATCCAGATTATGGGTAGAGAGCTTTTTGTGATGTTTTTATACACTAAGAGCAGTTTTAGCTTGAAGTCTCTCGATGCGTTGCCACCCAGCAGTAAGGTTAGCGTATCCTTCTCTGCCTTATATCTGTATCATCTTCGCCATATCCTGATATATAATTTTTCTGGCATTATTTTTATGGAAAGGCCTGTCTTGTCAATAGTGAACACTTGCTGAGGTATAACCTTCCTTATCAGTAATTTCCTTGAGAGTCCACTCGGAAATTTTTCAGCAGATACGTTTTTAAATCTGTGAGAATAACCGTAATTTGCAGCAAATGTTTCATGTGGCGCTTTCTCCAGTGTATCCGTCAGAGTTGTTGAAAAGGCTTCTAGCCTTTTCCTGACTCTACATAAAGCTAAGTGGTATGACCTTTGTCTTTGAGTGTTACATTTAGATACAGAATTTTTTTCCATTTCTTCTACCAGCTTCCCCTTCTCATGCTGATAATTATTGTGCGCGACTGCACTTTTAACGTGTTCCATGATTTGCTCTTTGTTCTTAAAGATTGTTGCAGCATTTGAACAAAATGCATATACTGGTATGCTGTGTCCACCATTTTCCACTACTATAAATTTCTTTATAGTCATCACCTTAGTTTCCATTGAGGTAACATTACTTTTTACCAATGCCACCTCTTCCTTGCCTTACACACTTGCCATGAGCCATAGATAGTTAAGGATGGAGCTAAATATATCACAGATAGCTTGGGCACGACAGAGAATGTCCTACCACTAGTGCAGGTCAGAATCTGGGACAGTGGGTTGGTGTGGACCCGCGGTGTATGCGCTGTGTGTAACTTGTAAGAAGAATTGTGACTTAGCAAGGAATAGGCACACAGAACAAAATGTAAACTTACGGATGGCAAAGGGAAATTACTCTTAACACAATTTTAATTTATGATTCACGTTTTGTATTTCCAAATGTTCGTGCGTAGAATTAGTGTTTTTATGTTTGTGTATCATCCAGTTTCATGCCTCATGCAATCATGAAATTTCATCTGAAACATGATTTCATCATGTACATCGTATAGTGTGAGCTGTATTTTTAGTAGATTACACTGAAGCAGCTCTGTACCTGTCTCAGTTTGAGTAGATACCATTGAGTGCGTGTTATATCCGAGTTATCTTTTAACAAGTAAATAGGCCTAGAAGCAAAAGTTCATTAAGTTAAATGTGAATCTTCTTACATTAAATCAGGCTTGCCAACCTTGTGTTTTGTTTAAGAATTCATTAGTATTTCTTATAATAACAGCTACTTACTACTGCATGCAAGACACTGACGCAAACAACAACATTTGGTATTAACATAAACAGTGAATCGAAACGGCTGTTTGCAATGTAAGTTACATAAATAACATTTTATTAAGTGTTGCGTTACAGTTGACGACTCTGAAAATTTGCTAATTTTTCAGTGGTGACTCCATAATTGAAAATAAGATAAATCTTCCGCTTATCCTTCACTCAGTGGAGGGGAAAGTATTAAAGTATGCCACTAAATTTACGGTTGTAGCTGTGGCTGAAGAAATGAATAATGTGCAGGCTACAAAATGTTTTGGAAGAGGCAAAAGCAACACGCACCACTTGTGAAATCACACCTTTACTTAAATTTACTCCATTTGTAAATAAAGTTGCATTTTTAGACCCAGCTTTGATAATTTACGAAAAAACAAATGGCTGTGATGTTGGTAAACGCAGTCAAGTGATGATTTTAAAATGTAATATGACAAAGACAAATGGTATACAAATCACTGTGCTCATAAATTATAATATAAAAAAATGATATATGGCAGTTATTATAGGTATAATTGCATACAGTACATAAAACAGCAGTTTATCAATTATCATTATTCTTAATACAACTGTATTATTTGACATTGTAATGGATATCTTAGAGTGTAACAACCTAATTCTCTCTCTCTCTCTCTCTCTCTCTCTCTCTCTCTCTCTCTCTCTCTCTCTCTCTCTCTCTCTCTCTCTCTCTCTCTCTCTCTCTCTCTCTCAATGTGCAGGTTTAAAAACAAAAGCAGCAGATTTTAGGATTTTGCTGAAAATGAAAGCCTGGAAAGTTTAAAGTGCTGGAAAACATTAAAGTACCAGGGAGATCAAATTCTGCGGTGCGCCTATAGAATGATTTAAGCTCCATCATAGTGAAGGTGTAAGCATTTACAGGGAGATGCTTATGGAGCAGGCCATAATTTTCATAGGGAGCTAAACCTAATGAATGACAGTGATTATTCATAAGCTTTGTTCTACTTTTGATAACAGTAATATATGTGGAATGAGCAGGCAAGACTTTGTTTATAAAGGGGTTTTTTAGGGGTGATTTCTGTCATCTGGGATTTTCAATGGTCCAGCAGTGGCCTGGTCCCAAGGGTGCCAGTTTTAAGAGGTCAGACTGTATTAAATTGGTCTGGTCTAGACCATTGTGTCTTTACCCCCTGTGTTGTGATCCAAAGGGTTCTAGTAAAATTCCATTAGGCTGTGGAGCCTTGAATGACTTTGATGACTCGTTGCTGGCCTTGCAGAGAGTGGTTCCTTGATCATCATCATCTTCAGGTGGACCAACCAAGACTCCTTCGTTTCATCAAAACCTCTCATGCATCAGCAGACTGCATGGAAACTCTCAACTGCTTCCTGTGAATGAGAGACTTTGTCAAGGAGTGCAGAAGGCTATCTTTAATTTCAGGAGGCAGTCAACAGTGCTGCACCAGGGTGATGGATTTGGTTTATAAGTTTTCTCTACTCACCTCTATAAATAATCTGAGTTAAATTCTTAATTTACCTCTGCTACTGCAAAAGTTTTGTCGAGGTATGGCTATCAGGGTTATTTGTTCATATTTATCTTTAGTGTTAAGGCACACATTGGAATGGATTGTTCCTCCACCATGGATGTTAAAGGCTACACATTTCCCCAGACAGAGATTCCCTAAATACCCTTTGAAGCCTTTGAGATAGGGTGATTTATAGACTCAAGTTCCTGCCTTCTCCTGTAATATTGGCTTTACATCCCAAGGAGCAGGCTTTTCCTTTTTGCCAGTCATCAGGGAAAAGAATTGTTTTAGGTTTTGAGCTCTACCTCATTCATTTGAAGTCCCCATCATGTCCTTGGTTCTGGTTAAGGAAAACTCTTCCCTATGTCCAGTCAGAGCACTCTTTGTTTTATGTGCAAGTATTGAGGTCTCTGATTTAATGTCAGGAACCTTTTTTATAGCCCTAGGAAGCCAGATGTCCCAGTATTTGAGAACAATATGGCTTTCTTCTTTTAAGACCTTGGTTAGGAAAGTACGTGCCAACCTACCCTTCCATTTTGCCTCTGTTGAAGGTCAGGTTCCGTGACATGAATACTGTGGCAACCTCTTATAGTTTGCTTAAAACCTCTCACTGGAGAAGACTGTAAATGCAGGGCAATACAGGTGACTATGGAAATTAGTATGAAGATTGCAGAGCTTTTTCAGCCTTCATTTCAGCAGGGAAGATCATATGAACAATTAGTTTTCTCATTTAGTCAAAGTTAGGAATTTATTTGTTGACTTTTGGGGAGTATGAACATACTCAGTTTTGGGTTAAGTGAATCCCCTTATTCTTTTATCATCAGACAAAAAGTGGTTTCCCTTGCAAGGAACCCTCAGTTATTTTCAGAGGTCCTTGTGGCGTAATGAATTAGTCCTTGGTATGAATTAGTCCTTGATACGAATTAGTCCTTGACTGGTGGTAGTACCAACAGATGGATCTAATAATTAGGTAATTAATACATTTGGACAGATTTATTGACTTCTCATGGAATTTTAGTTTTGGGTCCTCATGCAGCAACACCCACATTTTTATGTGAAATCAGTTATTACAATAGAGAGGTGAGATTCGTTTCAAAAATAGAAATTTTCATAATGAAATTTGTTATTAAAACACCTCTTTGTTTTGATGAATCACTGCCCCTCAACCTCCCACTCATGTGGACAGAAACAAAACTGAACAATAGATGCATGAACCATCGTTCACTCTGAATGAGAGGAGTCAACAATAGGCGGTATAACTATATGACCTAGGTAATATTTTTTGTTTTTAAACTATCATTCTCCCGCTGGCATAGGCATTTATAGCTATTATATAGAGGTAAGTAAAATATTTGAAAAATATGAAAATTTCTATTTTGTGTTGCTATGTTTGGCTGTTCAAGGAAGCCAGTAAATGTTATTTTCTTTTATTGACTTTTTCCATATTTGCAGGTGGGGTCCTTTGAAAGGATCAGTACAAAGAAGATATGGTGAAGTTGTTCAAGGACTTGAAGAAGTTTACCCTCTGACCTTAGTAATTTGGCTTTCAACACTCCCTGTTGCTACAGAGAGAGGGATTAAAGGTGGAGTTTTTATCCAACGGGTTTGTGTATATAATTTTTCAAACGTTTCAATTTAATGTTTTAAGCCAATTGAATTAGAATTGTTAGTTTATTTTATGAAAAGCTTGTGTTGGAATGAAATTTACCTACTGTTAAAGATACCTGTATTTTGTGCTGGCGTGTGTGAATTTCTACATTCACAATAAAAGATCCTTAGCTGACCCAGGTGTCAGTGGTGGATTAGGAAATTGAGCAGCCGCCCCCTTTCAGCTATGAATGACACCCCTAATAGTGGATTATCATCAAACATCAAGTTAGATAGGTGACAAGGTAAAGAAAGCTTATTTTTCTCTGGTTTGGCTGGTGAAACTATAGATATGACAGAAAGAGCAAGTGACGACTATATGTTTAGAAATACATTGAAGAAGTCACTGTTAAAGGGGAGATTTTAGGCTTTGTGAATGTTACAGATTTGTCTTGAGGATCTTACGCTGACATGAATGGGATAATTAGCCAGGTTTATGATGAATTGCTGCTGCCATGGTGGGGAGATTGAATGGTCAGGCTTTCATATCTAATAAATATCCAGCAGCATTGTATGTACACTGTGCTAGTCACTGCTTATATCTTACTCAGTATCTGCTAGTTCAGTTGTTTCAATTAGAAATGCACAAGCCACCGTAACTGACTCCACAAATTTTATTAATCATTCTGCTAATAGGGTTGCTTTATTACAGACTCTAATACAAGAAAACTTCGGTGATGAGACCCAAAAAGTCATTTTTGAAACTCTGATCACTCGATGGGTGGAAAGTATGAGTGCATTCTAACACTTTATGAATTATTGCCTGCTGTCAGAGATTTGCTAAGGCATTATGAATTGAGCAGTAATACAAATGCAACAGCTAAATCATTAACACTGCAAAGCGATACAGTAAGTCCCTGTACTTGCGGTCTCATGATTCACGGACTCACCTATTTGCAGATTTCTGTGCGGAATGTATATCGCATCATTTGTGGGAGAAAATTCGCCCATTCACACTAATTACACCATATTTTTCTTATTTTCATGGTAAATGCACTTTTTTGTGATAAAACCTTAACCCTTAAACACCGAGCCTCTATTTACAAAGTGTCACGCCGTATGCCGACGGGGTTTGAAGTTAAGCGCCAACGGAAAGAAAAGTTTTTAAAAATCACAGCACGCTTAGTTTTAAGATTAAGAGTTCATTTATGACTCCCTTTCTCATTACTGAAGTTTATTATGTTTTGTTTACAAAAGCGTGACCCAGCTGCGCATGTGTGAATTTCTTTCTTATCCCAAAAGAAAGCATCAGCTAACTCTGCTGAAAATCTCAGAAATTCTTTAGTCACTTTGTCATAATTTTTACACCATTTTCTATTAGCCTTTACATAAAGTTTTATATATGAAAATGTGCGCAATTTCATGTAGAATACAACAACAAATAACTCATGATTGTAACATCAATTTTGACATATTTTCATATAAATCACGATAAGTCTTAAAATTTCAACCCTTTGGTCAGCTTTGACTCGATGGTCGAAAAATGCAATTGTAAGCTAAAACTCACATTCTAGTAATATTCAATTATTTACCTTCATTTCCCAACAAACAAAGAAGTCTAGCACAATATTTCGATTTATGGTGAATTTTGAAAAAACTTTTTTACGTCTACGCGTTCTGATTCATGCATCATTTATGATAATATTTTCGCTGTGTTACTTCTGATCGTTTTACAATTTATTTATATACCGGAAATTATACCAATTTAGTGTACAATGCAGTGACTGTATGTACTGTATATACAATACAGAGTTAAAATATTAAGAAAGAACTGGAATATCTGTAAAAAACTAAATTAGAATTGAAAATGAGAGGAATTAAGATCAAATCTAAAAACATACGTATTCTTCAATAACAGAACGAATAATGAAATAAAAATAACACAAATAGAAATAATGGAGCACAAAAAGTAAATCTCAAGGAAAGAAATTAATGCTTTAAATAAAAACTAAATGGTAAAGTAAAGAAACATAAAAATGGATGGATAATATTTTATCCAGTTCATGAAATATAAATACAAATAGGAGCACAGGAGATGCTCCTAGAAAAATGTGAAGAGGTCTTGATAGAATGGGATTAAAGATAAAAAGGCCTTTAAGAGAACACCTCATCAAAACGAAGAAACCAACTGTTATTAGAGAAACATTGAATTAAACCAAAGACAAGGAATATTAAGAAAGAACAAAAACAAGCAAGCTAAGAATATACCTTTATCCCCTAAAATAGTAAAACCTATGAAGGCAGATATCCAAAACACTGAAGAAGTGAAAGAGAACCACACCAATGATTATGTCAAGGGAGAAGAGATTACTCCATCTCCAGTAATTGGAACAGATGAAAAAAGATATATACTTGATAATATATGTGGATGTAATGATTGTTTCATTGAGATTATGCAGTAGTAACAAAAGCATAACAAAGATGGTTTAACAAACATTATAAATTTTATGAAAAAGGTTGCATGTGCGTGAGCACTTGGTATATAAATAGTGAAGTGAATGTTGTAGAAAATTATTAGAAAAAACCAAGTTGATAATACAAAAAAGAAAGTAAAACTCAACACTTAGTAACATAATGGTTTCAGTAGCTATATTATGCAGTGGAACATAAATGGTCTGTAGACCAGATTACACCTAGGAGAAATACAAAGATTACTAAAGAATACGAACCAGTGATATTATGTTTACAACAAAACAATATCATTAATAGGTAAATATGCTTAGCATCTACATCTAGAGAGGAGAAGGAAATTTATATAGTTTTCTGTATGTACATAACAAAGTATGTTATGACAAAGTACCTATGAGAAAACTGCAATCTACGGAAATATCAGGTAGACTGCAGATAAAAGTTATAATTATATAATGTACTAATTTATACAACTATTAATAAAATTAAACTGACAAACTTGAAGAATTATTAATAATGCCAAGGACACGTTAATGTTGGTGATTGTATACAACTAATGGGACTGCAATTGTGAACTCAAATAGAGCAGGAAGTAAAGTAGAAAATTCATAGAATTTCTGACATGTGTATGATAATGAAAATCAGCTGTTTTACTTATCCTTCCTGGAACGGCTTTTATCAATCGACTTAACTCTTTGTACAACAACCATAGTAGACAGAGTATAGTTGGAATTGCAGTTGACGATTTGCATACAAGTGATCATTTCCTGATATTAATTCTTTATTCCAAGAATAATCCCACTAAGCATGTCCCACAATATAACATTTATAAAGCAGATTGGGAGCAATATGAATTCTACACAAAAGATATCCCACTATTTGAATATTTAAAAGACCATAATGAAACATAACTGTCTTGTTGATTTCAATAAAAATGCTGCTGATAAAGCAATACCAAAATCAAAATCTCATCCAACAAAACACAAAGTCCCTTGGTGGTCAAAATATTAAAATTAATAAAAATAAAACACACCGGATGGGAAGACAATTAGATAATTTGAATAGAAGAAGTTTAGTAAAATAAACAAAACATACCAAATTGTTTGAAGGGACTTTTACAAAGGGATTTTGACAAGGAAAAATCTATTTCTGGGGAAGACCTGTGTCATCGGTGAAATTGGTTTAATTACACCACATTTCTAGGTATAAGATTGCTATATATGCAGAAAAAAGCTATGTAGAATGCTGGAGTTACAACCTCCGAGTTCATCATCTTAAACGAATGTCGATATATACCGAGGTGAGCTATTCGCTTCCACAGGCGCCGTCAATAGACTACTCAATTCTCAAAATCCCAAATTGGATGAGCCGTTACACACTTCTAACAGAATACTCGCCGAGCGCCAAGTAGGCGTCATCCGCGAGGGCACAACCGCGTCATCCCAAATTTAGCACCCACCAAACTGATGTTCTCCCGGGTGGGAAAAAGCGAGGGTGGTCACTGGGTGACACAGGTCTTCCCCCAGAAATAGATTTTCCTTTGTCAAAATCCTTTTCGTTCGACCTGTGTCAGCCAGTGAAATAATGACAGAGAATTAGCTACTCTAGCTTGGTGGCCTGCCTCAAAGAATACACAACGATAAAATAAAACATTTAAAGAAAACTTCACTGTGTTTTAATACTGACAATTCAAACATTATCCACAAAACCAGAATTCAGAGAGGCACACAGGTAAAAATTCCAGAAATTCTGATAAAATTTTGAGGTACTCAAGATAAGAAATTTTGAATACTATGAAATATTAATCAACTAGGATACTTAGGGCTAACAAATAAATGACAATAAGGCATTTGTGGAAATAAATAGGCTAGGCTAAAGGGCAGAACTTGGCCAAAGGGGGTAGACGTAGAGACAAGCGGGGAGACAGGGTCAGGGACTAAATTCATATAAACTAAACCTGGTTGGACCAGAACCACATTACCCACCACCTTTGTGGAAGAATTTAAGAACCTCTAAAGACTTAGGATAGTGGCGTTTAAATACTTTTTTTAGTGATTTCAACCCGTATACTTCTTAAGATCATCAAAATTCATATAAAGTTAGTAAGTGGCCACCACACGAACACATCATGGACCCTAGGTACAGTTGAATTTCTTGCTTAGCTAAAATAAAGAATTTGTTGTCTGATGGCTTTGGTGAAATATTGCCCCCCCTTCCTAACAAAGGATAGAGTTCTATTGAAGAGATCCCTGTAAGTAAGCCCTTAGTATTGACTGGGCACAGAGATAAAATCTTGTGGAAGAGGACAATCTTCAGAGACCACCTATTCTCACGGGTCTTCGTTCCCAGCGCTAAAACTAGGATCTGGGGATAACAGGGAACTTCACCTGACGGGAGAAATCAACATGATGAGATCCTCCTAGAAAGAGCAGACAGTTCAGAAATTCTAGCCCCTGAGGCTAGACTTACTAAACAGAGTTTCCTTAGCAGACTCGATTATGAACATGAAGATTATCGTGTCTGATGCCAATCCTAAGGAACATCATTTAAGTACCAGGAGACCGTGTGTGGACGGGTTGCTGGTCTAAAGCGCGCACATACACTTTGGGATAGATGAAAAATACGAGTCTGAAAGATTAATATTAAAATAATAACAAGAAATATTCTTTTAAAAGCAGATTTAGTTTAGTAACAGTATTAGAAGCCAGACCTTCTCGAATAATGACCTAAAGAAAGAGATTGCTGAGTTCATGGTCATCTCATGAGCATTTGATTCTCTCAGAGAGCAGGTAATTTCTTTAACTGCCAGGTCATACTGCCTGGGGTAGATTCTCTTTTATCAGATTCAATGAATAATATATTAAGAGGGTCAATTTTGGCGTCTTTCAGCACTGTATATTTCTGAAATCCCATAAAGCTATGGCACTGAGAATTCTTGAGGAAGCTGACACAATCCGAGTTTGTACTATTTGTGTCAACTGTGGGTTGGGAATAGGTCTGGGAGTGAGCTTCAACTCTAGAAGTAAAGGAAACCGACTTCTTTGGCCAGTTCAGATTCCTACGGTGCTCTCGGCCTCTGAATGATCTCAGCTTGTGCAAAACTTTCATCAACAAATTTACGGGGAAACGGGTAGATCGCGCACCTATTTCAATCGATTCTCATCATTGCATCTATGGAATAAGCCAAGGGTCAGATTGGGAAACTATAACAGGAAGTTTGTGGTTGCTCTCTGTGTGAGCAGGTCGTTCTACCTGAGACCCGGTACACGAGAACAAATCAGAACGACTAGCAGAGAGGACACTCCGACTCCAGTGGGGTTGTCCTGGAAAAGTGAGTCTGCAATGACATTCGTACCTACCAGGTGGGTGGCTGACAGATGCCAACAATGTTTCCTTGCCAGGGAAGAAAATTGCTATCATCACTTGATTGTGAAGGCTGACTTTGGAGCCTCCTGTTCAGGCAATGTACTATAACTGCATTGTCTAGTACCAACCTGATGTGAGATCTGTCTGGCCGGACAAAGGTTTCTTTAACGTTAGGAACACAGCCATGGCTTCTGGATGTTTATATGGAGCTGGCGGAACACTGTCGACCGTTCCTTGGACTTTTCCGTGTTGGGAGTATCCCCCCAAAAGCTCAGGAGGCGTCTGTATGTACCCGAGACGGAGAGGGGAAAGTGGAAGGCACTGATCTTGGCAAGCTCTTGACTGTCGACCATGGCACGAAGTCTTTTCTCAAGATACAAGTCCAGAGAGTTTGTCTCTGCTCCAGCCTGTTGGCTCGTTCAGCAAACTATGTTTATGTCTTTCAGTTTGGTTTTCAGCATGAAGTCTGTTACGAAGCAAACTGAAGAGGCAAGAGAATCCTTCCTGTAGTGCGACTGAGAGGCATGCTTGTATCTGAGGAACTGTCTGGTAACTTTGGATATTTCTTTTTCTCTTGGCTGGTGGTAGAAGACAGTTTGTGAGTACTGGAGTCCCAATGAATCCTAGCCACTGGAATTGAGCTGCTGGAGTAGCGTGATTTCTTCTGTTTATTTGGAAACCAGAATTATTCCAAATTGATGAGTAACTATATGGGTTGCTCTTTGACACTCTTTGGCACTGGGTGCCCAAATAATCCAATCGTCCAGATACGCAGCCAACATGATCCCTTGGGACCGCAGCTCTTGGACGACTGTCTCTGCCAGTTTGGTAAAAATTCGGGGTGCGATGTTGAGCCCGAATGGCATGACCTGAAGGACTAGGCTTGTTTTCCCTGATCTGAATCCCAGTAAGGGGAGAAGTTTCTCATAATAGGGACGTGATAATATGTGTCTGTAAGATCTATAGAGGTGGTGGCGGCCCACAGTAGAGGTCGATACCTGTGAGATTGTAAGCATCACGAATTTGTCACACATTGAATGAATGAATTGGGGTGGGACAGGTCAGGGTACTCTCGGCTTGGCTGAGTCCTTCTTCAGACACTGAACAGACGGCCTTGAAATTTCAAGTGTCTGACTTTCCTTATTCATTCTTCTGCAGGAGTTCTTCTGCAAAGTCCTGCAGTCTAGGATGGGTGTTGAAGGAACCTGACTGGTGAGGAGGCCCCTTGCACCAGCTCCAGTCCCTTTCGAGACTATGCTGTGGGCCCACGGGCTGAAGGCCCAACGGTCCCTGAAGAGATGCAATCTCCCTCCTACCTGGGGTGTCTCATTGATTAGGGAGGTCTGCTACCTTTGGTCCCAGCGGCCCTCCCCTTCCCGTGAAGGGCCTGGATGTTGCTCTACCTCTGTAGGCAACTCTAGCCCTGCTTCCTCCTACTTGCTTATCTGTTATAGCCTGAAATGTTCCCAGCTTTCAAACGAGGCGTTGAAAGCTGGGGACGTCACGAAAGTTGGTGTAGCGGAAGCATGTTGATTCGGATGCACAAAAACAAACTGCTGTTGGGGTTGCGCCTTAGATGTGGAGGGCTGCTCGACCTGTGAAACTGGAACAGCCTGAGGCACAGTCGAGAACGAGGTCTCTTAAAGCCTGGAGACACTCCTGAACCTCTTCCCTTTAGGCTGAGGCAGGAGGTCTCAAGCTTCCTGCAAAGGGAAGGCCCCAGCAGGCAGAGCTTTTGGTTGGGTCACAGTAGCTTCAGCCATAACAGTATTAACCTCATCCTCCGGAAAGAGATTAGGTCCCCAGATAGAACTTTTTATTAGCCTATTAGGTTCATGTCTGATGGTGGTCTCCGTAAAGATGTGTTTTCTGCAATTTTGTCTGGCTACTACAAAGTCATAAAGATCTGACTGGAAGGAAGCCAGAAAAGACTTTGTAACCACCTGAAACAAGGGCTCGTCATGATAGGCTAGAGCTGTTACTTCTGACATAGTGACTGCGTGCAGGGAACGACCTAACCTGCACCTGGCTTCAAATTCTGCTTTGAGCAAAGCTTCTGGAATTCGAGGAAGATGCTCACTGAACAAGGCGGAGAGCACACTCAGGATTAGGCTTCCCTACTGTAAAAGTTGCGGGCTCCCAGCCAACCTCCGAATCGGAAAAAGGAGAGAAGTGGAGTCCGTTTCCGGGCTGAGGCATGGAAGCGCCATCAAGCCGCTTGAAGAGTTAACTCCGCGGAGTTTAGTAGTGCAAAGGGTCCAGATGGCATCGCCAGTAGAGAACATCGTGAAAGTCCCTTTGAAAGAATTGAGTTTAGGTGTTCCTCGCCTCCCAGCTAGTAGGCGTAACCAGAGTAGGTGGAGCCTGATCCTTTGGAAGAATGTCGTCTCCTTGAGGACCTTATCAGATTCAGCAGGCTTCTTCAGGTAGCCTGCTTGAAACCTGTAGGGGAACTAAGTTGGAGGCAGGAAGAACTCCAGTTCCTCCAAGCGACGGGTGCCTAGCCTTCGATGGTCAAAGGAATGTCATTATGCAGAGGGCATGAGCCAGACGCCATGGGTTCCCTTTATTGAAGGAGGCAGTTTGGAGCATCCGGGACAACATGGGACTGGTGCTGTGCTCAGACTGGATAGACCCGAATCAGACTTTCTTGAACTTCTACCTTCTCTGTCAAAGATTGCATAGACTCTCGGAAGACTTCAGGCTTGGCTTAATACCATCAAGCTTAGCGTCAACTTTAGAGTCGATCTTCTCCATCAAACGATTTATGAAGGCCTCAGAATCAAAGTCAGGCAGAGACTTAGCCTTCGAAATTCTGGATCTCGACCCCTTATGAGGGGGAGCAGCCTTAATTATTGGTGACACCAGTTTGGGAACCGGAGATGACAGAGAGGGAAACCTTTGAGATTTAGAAGGTTTTGAAGAATCTTTCTTTTTCTGTGTTTTTACCTTGGGCCTGACAGATTGAGATCTGTCCCCAAGGTTAGCTGGATTCGAAACCCTGGAAGGAAGAGGAAGAAGACAGTGAATTAGAGATGGAACATACACACCAACCCGCCTGTCTCTCTTACCACCCTACCTTCAACCTGATGAGGCCATCAACCGACAATCATGGTTCTGAATGTAAATTAATAGCCGCCACCCCTCTTCGCTACTTCTCCGCACAGGCGTCGTCTTGGGAGGATTGTGTATCAGCGAATCTTTTCAATGATACAGTGGCTGAAATCCTTTGGTAAAGCAGCGGAAATCCGGACACCAGGGTAGAGGAGATTATATCTCCTCTGAAAAAGCCCCATCACAGTTTGCCCGGCTACATTCCTCCGAATCCATGACCCAGGACTTCCAGAGATGACAGCGCTGCGGAGAAGCGGTTACAGAGTTTAGCCTGGAAGAAGGCGGGTTAATAAAATCCCTCCTGAAAGGAAGAGCTATGAAGGTAATATAATCGAAAGAGACACTACAAATTAGTCGACTCTCGACACTTACTACAGTTTCATCGGACGCTCCAGTCCGTAAAGGCGTAACAAATCGCAGCCTTCACAGGTGCAAAGCGATTCCATCCCCAACATGAACCGCTTTGCTGAGTGCGGCACGCCGACCGAACAATTGCTGGAGAATGGCGAGCACCCAGGTTCTTACAACGTACCACCTGTAAGTAGGAGGATGGTAAATGGTACCATAGAACAGGCGCCGCCGAGCCTGAACCCGTGGCCGAGAGAGATAATAGCGTAAAATTAATACAAGGCAAAAAAGGGACGAATGTTTTTAAAATCATAAATAAGCGGAGACGTTATAATGCTCCGCCGCAGGGGATATTATAATGCTCCGCTGCCAGTCACTGATTTCGCTGCATATACATTTATGGGAACGGAGTCCCCATGGCGGAGAAGGGGGAAAAGATATACCTCCCCAACAACCGCGGTTAATATCACCGTAGTGATAGAACAACGAAAAACAGGACTAGACCGGCAGAGATGAAAAATAAATAATAATAATAAATATCCAGATATTTATCGTATACGGGACAATGAAATGCGACACAAACACCAACCGGATAGACATTGGGAGGCAAATCTGAAACACCGCCTGGACTGAAAGGGATTAAAGTGACATAAACCTGGCGGAACAGCGGCTGGTGATGGGCAGCACTCTCCAGGCGCTGAATATACCACCCAGGAGGGGAAACACTGAACAACAGTGAGCGGCTACCCAGCACGAGGAAGCAGCACAAGTGACGTCACAAATCATATGGCGATAACTAGGCTGCCACGAGGAGAGGAAAGGGCCGTGCCACACTCAGGCAAGCTTTTGGACTAGGCAGAGACCAGTGGGTATGCCACTGTGATGGGGAGAGAAGGACCAAGGTCTAGCTCAGCCAGCCACGAGACTAGAACAAACAGGGAAGGAGAAAGTGAGGATTCCCTCCTTCTGAGCACTTTGTAAACAGAGGCAAACTAACCTCCAAGCCCTATTAGCTGAACGGGAGATTAAGGTAGCTAACACCGTGTAGAGCACAGCACGTCTAGCCCTAAGAGAAGGCTAAAAAACTATATCTAGGATAACAATACAATAAAAACATTCAAAGAGGCCTGAGATAACATGTATTAAATACGTATATAAGCATAACTTGAATTGACGAAAGACAGGCCAATAATAAGCTGCAGCATCGGACATAAGGATACCGTGTGTATCCAGATAGCCACCAGAACATAAAACAGATGCCAAACCAATCTAAAAATATAAATGTCATCCTGCCTTGTAAAAATCAGCTAACATCATGAATAAATACTTCACACCAAGGAGTACAATTTAAAACTGGAGGGGAGGAGAAACTGAAAAGAGGGACCCAAATTCTATTGTCAGAAAATGGGAGACCCACAGCCTAAATGATAGTGGATAAGCAAAACACGATCTAGTCCCCAACCAGCAACTGATGCAAAGTAAATATATATTTTCTCACACAAACTCAAGGTATATGAGTCAACAAAACAAGGAGAAAACACATAATAATATAAAAAATATTTGAGATTGAAGATCAGAATGAGGCAAACAAAAAGCATCGCTGCATATGGCCCATAACTGCAAAGAGCATACTAAGACAGAAAATCATAAGATTAAAATTAAATTGCCTCTAAGACCAACAATCCAACCAGAATTAGTACTTAACTTAGATGGTGAGAAAATCTCGGTGGAAGACATGATGAGCTGCCAAAAGGAAAATACGATCACACACAGAACGAGGTGTTAACACAACCAGTGCTAAAATTGGAATGACGTGTCAGTCTTGTGATGACGCCTACTTGGCGGTCGGGTGGTATTCTGGGTTACAAGTGTGCCGCGGCTCATCAGTGCCGACTTGTGAGTGAAGTCTATTGGATGAAGGCCTGTGAGCGTAATGCTCACCCCTGGTATATATCGACATCTGTTTAAGATTAGTCGAACTGGAAGTAATAACTCCAGCATTCTACGTAGCTTTTTCTCTGGTATATATACCTGAAATGTGCTAGTGGAACCAACTGCTAGTGACACAGGTCGACCAGAAATAACTATATTATTATTAGAAATTGTTTATTAAAATTTAAAAGAGAAGAAATTCAAGGAAGAATCATTTCTTGGAGGAAATATGCATCAGATCTCTCAAATAATACTCCCATACAAAAAATATGGGAAAAATTCTGGAAAATAAATGGTATCAATTTTAAACCACCTAGACATGCCATAATAAAAGATGGGAAAAGAATACTTGATCCTAAAGAAATGAGTAATGTAATAGCAAGCTCAGCAAAAAGTAAGTAGTGACAAAAATTTAGGTGCTTGCCGCACAAAGAAAAATAGAATTAATAACAATAGAATTTTGAAACAATAGAAGATATATTATAATGAAAATTTAATACGGAAGAGTTGGAATTTGCTCTGTTGAACAGTAATAAAGATCCCAGTAATGTAAACAATTACAGTCAATTTCTTTAACAAGTTGTGTATGCAAATTACTAGAGAACATGGTAATTGCTCGACTAACATGGCACATTCAAGAAAATAAAATTTCGGCTCCCACTCCAGTTTGGGTCACACTGTAATGAATCTACACTGGATTCTCTGTCCTAACCCCGGAAGACCACATACAGAGAATTGAACGAAACAAGTTGTCAGAAATTTTGACATTGAAAAGGCTTATGATGCTACATGGAGATGTCCAATATTAAAAACATTACATAAAAAGAGCATCCGTGGACATTTACCTAGTTTTATCCAAAACTTTCTGACAAATCACACTTTTCAAGTGAGAATTGATGATGTATTGTCAAGTACATTTCCACTTGAAAATGGTGTTCCACAAGGAAGCATCCTTAGTGGCACACTGTTTACTTTAGTAATAAATGATATCAGTAATAATCTACCTATCGGAGTTAAAGGTAATTTATATATGGATGATTCTGCCATATATTATTCAACATCTCGCATAAAATATGCAGAGCAAATCATTAGTAAAACTATAATTCTATACAAAAGACTCAAGCAGTAGTTATATAAAAACAAAAAGTGGAAAAAAGGCGAATAAATGGATTAAAAATCAGAAATCATTCCATACCAGTAGGCCAAACAGAAAAATTTTAGGGATTAGTATATGATGCTCACTCGAACTGGAAAGCCCACATAACATGAAATCAAAATGTAAAAGTGCATTAAACCTAAATAAAATTTATCGGCACTACTTTGGGAACTGATAGACATACACCACAGTCTTACAGTACTGTATAAAGCAGCAGTGCTGTCTATCATTGATTATGGAGAAGCAAAATATATGGCTTGGCATCAATTACAACTCTGAAATGTGGACTGAGTTCATAATGAATGCCATAGAATATGTTCAGGAGCTTTTCGATCATCACCAATGTCTTCTTTACAGTTCAGATGTAGATCTCTCTCTCTCTCTCTCTCTCTCTCTCTCTCTCTCTCTCTCTCTCTCTCTCTCTCTCTCTCTCTCTCTCTCTCGAGATAGTAACAATGAAGAGTGCTCTGAGAATTCATACAAAAGATTCTCCAAACAAGAAAAATTATTTGGATTAAGAGACATGTTTATAAACAATCATCTGCCTCCTTTCCCAATTGGAGCTAGAAAATTGGTTGAGTCGCTTAAATATACAGTTACCTTTAATAGTAAAATTACCTCCTTGGACAATGAATAAAATGAGAAATTGCACACACTTAAAATATTTACCCAAAAGTTATTCATATACCCAAGAACACCATAGACAACATACAGTAGAACATATAATCCGAAAAGGTCCACATTACGCAATATACACCGACGGATGTAAGTCACAGTGCGGAGTGGGATATGCTGCAGTATCCCCAGACAAAATGCATCAGTTCTCTCTGCCAGGTAATGCCTTAGTATTTACAGCTGAGTTATGTGCAATAGCATCAGCTATAAAAATAAGTAAAGCTTCATGTAATGATTTTGTGATTTGTGATTCCAGAAGTAGCTGTAGAAGCCGTCAATATAATAAAAAAAAAGAATGTTATTGCAACCATTAGTTTCCTCCATAAATTGTATAATGATGGAAAAAATATTGAAATATGTGATCCCTGCCCATGTAGTGATTAAGGGAAATGAAGAGGCTGATAAAGCAGCTAAAGAAGCAGTCCACATTACAAGCGCAAATGTAGACATCTCTATTAGTGACTTTATAAGATTTATAAAAACAATCATTGTAAGTAAATGGAAAAATATATGGAATAAAGAACCTGAAAATAATAATTTAACACATACAACTTACCTGTTAGTTATAGCTTTGAATATGACGTCACGGCAAAATTTCAAAAGCCTTGGCCAAGCAGTCCGAATATCGGGTGATGGCCATACCTGCCCTCTGTCGAAATT
Organism: Macrobrachium rosenbergii; assembly: GCF_040412425.1. Taxonomy (NCBI): domain Eukaryota; kingdom Metazoa; phylum Arthropoda; class Malacostraca; order Decapoda; family Palaemonidae; genus Macrobrachium; species Macrobrachium rosenbergii. Next base: position 21,526,532 of record NC_089792.1, read on the forward strand.
GCTAGGAACTATTCATACTTCAAGAATAATTTTTGCCGTCCAACGCGGCGACATTGACGTCGGTACTCGTGAAATTTCTTTGTTTCTGCCTACATCGAGCTGTTTCCTTGGTGAAGTACTCTTGTTGGTTTGCGGCTTTGCCAGTTTATTTTGTCACCTATTTAGTGGGTTTTCTGATAAATTATATCAGATTCTGGGTCTTATACCTTTAGGGTGTGCAGCAAGGCTGTAAGACGAGGTTGGTCAAGGTAGTCTTGATCCTCATTTCCAATTTGTGTGGCTTGTGAGGGTCAGGAATGTTCTTATGAGAGGAAGTGTGATGAATGTGTCCAGTATGACTGAAAGGGTGGAAGCTCTATCTAGTATGTAAAAACTTGAAAGATAGAGCCAGGAAAACTAGCTAGAAGTTCTTCTTCTCTCTCTCAGAGCAGTCTCCTTAATATGCAGAAACTTCTATTAACTGTCCCGTGGCTACTGTATTCCTATTCCTGACTCTGATATCCCTGAACCCGTTACACGTGTCTGATATCAAAGTCAGATGGGCCTTGAATTTAACCTTATTGTACAAGCGCCATGGGATATTAGGCGTTAATGTAGAAATCCCTTCATGGCGTGGATTCTTTCCAAGACATTGTGAATAATTTAAGTGCAGTGCAAAGTGTTAGTGTGGTGGAGGAGGTGGTTGCTCGGCCTACTCGTTCTCCTGAACCTAAAGCCTCTGTCGACTCCCCTGCTCCTGGGAGAAGACATGCTGAAAGTCAAAGGGAGGCGAGTGGGGTCTGCTCTGACAACCGCCCCCCTCGAACAGTCTCTATTGTTTCCCAGGCTGTTTCAGGCGCCGTTGGAAGAGGCGTCAGAGTATATAACCTTCAAGCTCCAGTAGTTCGCCTCGCAGAGGCTGGAAATTTCAGCGAGTCTAGACCATTGAAGAGGTCCAGGAATCTTTAAGCCTTCAGCAGTTCAGAAGAGAAGCCATTTCACTTATCAGAGCCTTCCTGTAGTTTTGGGAGATCGGAGAGATTTTGATGCGTCAGAAGGAGTCTTCTCCCAGGCGCCAAGGCTCATGTCTTGCAAGAGGTATAAGACTTCCCATTCAATTATTGCCCAGCGTTCCCGGTCAACACCTTTGGTTTCACGTAAGCCTATTGTGGCTTCTCATATCTTCCTCATCGCGATCCTGGCTCTACTGATCCTTCGTTCCCCAGTTGGATCCTCATCTCTCCATGACTTTCTTCAGGCGATGCAAAGAAAATTGGAAGCATTCTTGGCGGGCTCGGAAGGCCTGGTTCTTCTCCAGCAAAGCCTTCACAAGTGTATTTGGTCTCCTCAGCCCGTCTCGAGCTCAGGCGCCCAGTCTGGCTCCTCTCTGATCTGTCTCTTGATTCTCCTTTTGTTCAGGCTCAGGATCAGGCATGCGCCTAGTCCGAGCAATCCTCAAGATTTAAGCGCTCTCTCAGGCTCAAAGCCTCAGGTAGCTTGGTGACATCCAGGCTCCTTTTTGTAGCGCCAGTTCAGAACTCCTCTTTGTAGAAACCAGTTCAGGCTCCTGCTGTAGGCGCCAGTTCAGGCTCCTCTTGTGCAGCCTACTCAGGCTCAGGCTCCTCCTCAAGCTCTTATTCAGGTTCTACTCCTCCTTCTGGATATTGTATGTGTGTACAGCGGAGGTTTCTCTATTTCGTCTGAGGAAGAAGTTGTGGAAGAGTTTCCTGTGAAATAGATTAACCAGACTCCTCTCGCTCGGATTATGAAGCTTCTTCGCTTCTTTATTGATAATTTTCCTGAGGATTTTACCTGCGCTCCAGCTTCCCCTCTCAGTGCGCAAAGAACTAAAAGCCTTACCTCTTCGCTATGAAGTTAGTGCTTTCTATTTTTCAGCCAAGAGGCGTCAAAGAAAATGAACTCCTGGTTGGAAGACAAACGTGATCAGGAAAACTACTTTCTGGCTTACTTCCCTCCTTCCAAGCTTTCTACTAAGGCGAAGGCTTACTCTGTACTGGAAGTTTTCTCTCTGGAGCTTCTGCCTCCTCTCAGGAGACTTCACCAGTCTCGTTGATTCTACTGCGTCGTTTCTCGATATGAACTGGCTCGGATTTTCTTCTCTCACTTCAGAGTTGGACTGCTGAAGAACGTTTTCCGAGTTTTGGAAGTCATCAGTTTTATGGACTGGACTATTGGCACTTTGGGTAGGAAGGTAAAGTCTTTTGGTCTTTCCGAAGCGCATTTCGGTAATTACTCTTCTGTTATGTCCTGCTTAGATAAAGGGATTCGTAATGATGCGTCTGAGTTAGCCTCCATCTTCACGTTAGGAGTTCTTAGAAGCGACAACTTTGGTGCTTTCTTTGTCGCTCATTGGGTTTTCTAGGACTCCAAAGATCAATCTTCTTTTACGCACCTCTGGATAGAAGTACCTTTTCCCTCAGAACTTGTGGCCGAAGTGTCAATCCCTTACTCAAGTCACTACAGGACCTTTTGGCGCAATCCTCGTAAACCAAAGCTCCTCAGCCTTCTCTGTAGCGCAAACTCGTCCTCAAGTTAGTCAAGATAGGCCCTTTCGTGGCAGGCCCTTCAACCGTACAGGATCTCGTTTCCGGGGCAAAGCAAGATTTGTCTCCAAGGCTATCAAACCCTCAATTAAAAAGTGATCTGCATGTCCTCCATGCACTAGTAGGAGCCAGACTTCAGCAGTTCTGGCAAATTTGGGAGAAGTGGGAGAGGACCAGTGGACCACGTCGTGCTAAAGGAAGGATATTCTATCCCCCTTCCTCAAGAGCCCCCCCTCTTGCAACAGAACCTTTAACTTTGACAGCATATTCCAGCAACTTAGAAAAATGCTCTGGTTCTGAGTGCGGAAGTAGACTCCCATGCTTTAAAAGGGCGATAGAGATCGTGGAAGAAGTCAACTCTCAGGCTTTACAACCGCCTTTTTCTTGTTCCAAAGGCCTCAGGCGGTGAGACCAGTCCTGAATATAAGTTCTCTGTACCGTGGAAAACCAGTTTCTCGATGGAGGCAGCGCGAATCGATCCTCAATTCTCTTCGTCCAGAGTTGGATGGTCTCAATAGATCTGGATGCTTACTTTCACATTCCGATCCATCCCGCGTCCGGAAGTTTCTTACGCTTCGTTTTCCAGGAAGGACTTATCAGTTCAGGACTCTGTGCTTTGGTCTGTCCACAGCCCTCAAGTATTCCACCAAGAGTTATGTCCTGTTGCCAAAGCTCTTCATCTCAGAGGAATAAAATCTCTCTCTATCTGAGCGATTCAACCCTTACGTTCTGATCTCAATCTCAGTGCTTGGAGGATTTGAGAGAAAGCGCTCTGGAAGGCTTGACACAGACTAGGACTTCTAATCAGTGGAAGAAGTCTACCTCTCCCTCACAATCCAGAATCTATTTAGGAGTGAGACTGGAAACAGTTCCTTTTCTGGCTTTCCGTCAGATCAAAGAATCTCGGACTGTACCGCCCAAAGTCCAGAACTTTCTGGATGGATACCTGTTCCGCAAAAAACTGGGATGACCTCCTGGAACTCTGGCATCAATAGAAAAGTTTGTCTCCTAGGAGACTTCACATGAGCCTCTTCAATTCTACCTCAGGGAGCAATGGAACAGGAAAGCAACTTCCAGACTCCTTTTCCTTTGCAATCTCGGACCCTTATCAGGAGACCACAAGGTGGTGGTTAGATCGAAGAAAATTAGAAGATCTCTCTATTTCAATCGAACCGAACCACGAACTGTTACAGACTTTCGTCAAGAAGTAGGATGGGGAAGCGTGTTGGGTGTGAAAAGAAATTTCAAGGTTTGTGAATGCGACAGAAGAGTGGCGTAACCAAGGAGGAGTTAGAAAGCAATCCACACAGTCTCATTACACTTCCTACCATTCGTACAGGGACAAACAGTTCTGGTTCATTCAGAGAGCACCACAGCGTTGTCGGTACATAAAAAAACAGGGGCACTCATTCTTACTCCTCAGCGAGGAGTGGCAAGGGCCTCCTTTTGTGGGCAGAGAAGCACAAGATTCTGCTCCTAACGAGATTCGATAAAGGAGCCCTCAATGTGAGAGCGGACTCATGGAGCAGGAAACTACCAGGTTCTGTCCACAGAGTGGATTTGCGAAGAGATGTGCAAGTCGCTGTGGAGACTTTTGGGGTTAACCTCTGGTAGACCTGTTCGCGACGAACAGGGTCAGGTGGGCTCCCAATCTTCTGCTCTCCTGTCGGACCAAACAGCCTTCCGGGTGGGGCGCAATGCTACTGAATTGGTGGGTCTGGATATTTCGCCTTCCGCGTTCAAGATGTTAGGTGCGGTGTTGAGAAATTTCAGCACCACTCCAACACCAGGATGACGTTGATAGCCCCTTCTGGCCTTCAGAGATTGGTTCCCAGTTCTCATGGATCTCTTGATCGACTTCCGAGGAGCCCCTTCAAACGAAGTGATTTACTCAGACGGCCGCCAGGAGATTTCGCGAAAACCTGTCAAGTCTGCATTAACTGCGTTCAGACTATGAATGTCTACTCAGAAGCAAAGGATTTTCCCAGAAAGCGGCTCAATCCATCGCTAGAGCCAGAAGACCGTCTTGATCAAGGTCTATGAGTCAAGTGGAATATGTTTCGTTCATGGTGCAAGATCATGACATTTCCTCTTCAGAACCTTCGGTGGCGCAGATTGCAGATTTTCTTTTGTTCCTCGGGAATAGAACCTTTCTGTATCCACACTTAAAGATTATCGTAGCATACAGCTACTGTTTTTTCGTCACAGAGGTTTGGATATCTCCTAATAGCAAGATATACTTGAAGGACCTTATTAAATCCTTGGTACCTCTAAGAGGTCAGATGCTAAAAAGTTGTTTCGTGGAATCTTGATGTAGTCCTGAAGTGGCTTATGTCTGAGAGAATTTGAACCTGGATTCTGCTTCTTTAAGAGATCTTACGAGGAAAACCCTCTTTTTAGTTTTGTTAGCTACAGCTAAGAGAATCAGTGAGATCCACGCCTTGGATAAGAGAGTAGGATTCTCTGCTTTAAAAGCAATTTGTTCTTTCAAACTGTTTTTTATGGCCAAGAACGAGACCCCTTCGCACCCGTGACCTCGCTCTTTTGAGATTCCGAGTCTGTCGGAATTGGTAGGTAAGGCTTGGAGAGGGGTTCCTCTGCCCAGTCAGAGCCTTGAAATGTTACGAAGACTAAAGATGTTAGGGGTCCAGCTGGATTCCTTATGTGGTGTTCAGTCAGGAACCCTCTTAGACCAGATGCCAAGAATGCCATGTCCTTTTTTATTAGAGATCTGATTTCACAAATCACTCCAATATTTCAGAATGATTTGAAAATGTGTAAAGTGAGGCTCACAAGTGAGGGCTATCTCTACTTCTCCTTTATAAGGAACCTCTCCCTTCAAGATATTGTGCAACAACCTACTGGAGATATAAGTCTGTATTTGCTTTGCATTATCTCGCAAGTGCAGACAGTGTTTGATGAGTGCAGCACGTTAGGGCCCTTTGTTGTATCACAACGCATTAATGGGTAAAGGGGTAAAGGAGGATTAACCTACCTTTACTTACTTGTTTTTTGGAGTGTGAAGGTTTTTATGGTTGTCTGTGAGGGTAAGTGTTGGATAGTTTTACCCCACAGTTGGTTTTGGTTTTTATGGTTATGCTATTTTCTTTGGTGTTGGGTGACCCCTTTTGTAATTCATTATGTTTGTGCGCCTGGTGAGACATGCCCAATGGTATTGTCACGGCCATGTCTAGGTGACTGATACCCAGCTTAAGCAATCTGCGACCAGGTCATTATACCCCTTGGTTGCTCTAAGGATAGTGGAGTTACTGAGGCAGTAACTGTGGAATCAGCTACCTTAGCAGGTGAGAACTAAGAAATTTTCTATTAATAACCTTAATGTTCCAACAACTCTTTTTGGCTGTCATTGCCCACCTCTAAAAGGTGTCAATCAGCTATATGCAATAACAGGTAAGTTGTATGTGTTAAAATGACATTTTATTCTAAAATAATGTTTGCGCCCATACTTACCTGTTAATTAGATATCTCAGCCACCTCCTCCCACGGGGACAGGTAGGCCAAATTATTCTGAAGCATGTTGGAATAGTTCCTAGTACTGCCCGACAGAGGGCAGAGTAGGCGATCACGATATTAGGACTGGCGCTGCCTTTGTTTGAAATTTGCGTAGCGTCAAAAAGACTAAAGCTATATGTAAGTAACAGGTAAGTATGTGTTAAACATTATTTTAGAATAAAAATGTCATATTAAAACTGGTAAAATCAGTGATGGAAAATGGAATTCATCATATCAGAGAGAGACACAAAGTAATTCTGATGTGTCTTTGAATAGGCCACACTCGTTTGGCACATGGACACTTAATGAACAGTCCATGTGGCTTTCCTTCCAAATGCCCAGATTGCAAAGTGTTGATAACAGTGAAACATGTATTGTGTAAATGTCCAAAATATAACCTGCAGCAATTATCAAATTTTGGAAATAGATCAATAAAGGAAATTTTGTTAGAATCTCCCACATTTTCAGTAATATCAATTTTAATGTTCATGAGGAGCTGTGATTCAGTTGATAAAATATAAAAAGTAAATAATAGAAATATGAAAACCCTTAGGGGTCTAATGAGTTTTAAAACAACTAAATTTAAAATTTTAATGAACTTATTTTAATTTTAATATCCATTTTTAGTTAGTATATATGGAAACGTAAGTATAAATGTTTTATTGTGTGAGTGTGTTCCAGTATAAGAGCATGTACTTTTGTGCAGTTTTTAATTTCATTTTCATTTATTCATCACCATACCGAATGACGTATTTGGTCCCAGTGCTAGGCTTCTAGCCTAGACCTGTCATTTCATCCAAATCCTTCCAGACCAGCCCTATGAGCTCATGAGTCAGCTCAGTGGTCTGGTTAAACTGTTTTAATAATAAAATAATAATTCTCCTCGTAATCTACTCCTTCCACCTATATCATCTTCAGCTTCAGCTTTTCTGGTTCCTCTTCTACCATCACCTGTATTGTTCCTATGCTGACTTCTGCTTCATTAGCAACCTCCAAATTTAGGATAAGGAGGATGCCATTGTAGCAGCTGTATTGGCTCATTTGGCTCATGATTTGCCTTCTATTAATGATATTTGGTCTCATGAGGCAGCTACAAGTGAGTAGGCCACGTCAGGTATTGCTAACCCACCTGTTTCTCCCCTCTCTTAACTGCCCTCCCAGCCATCGCTACGCTTAATATTCATTTGTTTTGTCTTTGCCTCTTGGTGCTTCAGATGTTGAGCAAGAGGTGTGCTGTGTTTAATGATGTTAAGTCACTGCTTCCCTCTTTTACCTCCTCAGGCAATTCTTTCTAAACACTGGGTCTCTTATCTTCATGCCTGATGGGAAACTGGGCGTCTCCATCTGGCCGCCAGCAGTACCAACCACTCTGGTGGTAGTATTTGTGAAAATATTCATTTGGAAAGCTAGGGCTGGTGTAGAAATTGTCAGTATACAAAATAGACCCATCACCAAGATAAGGGGCCCATAAGTGCTTTCATGACAGCTCCAGAGGACCAGAGGGATTGTTAGTGGAGTGTCAATGTTGTTCTGGTGTAAATAACAATATCCGCAGCATATCAGTTTTGCAGTCACAAATAGTGTATATTTTTATACCAAATAAGTGCCTTTTGATGTAATATACTGCTTGAAAGTGCGAGAGTCCCATGAACAGCACAAGACTTTTATCAGTCACAATTTTTTGGAAAAGATGAAAAAATCTTGAAAATCATTCTCGTATCAAGAGTCATAATTTTCCTCGTTTTCCAGAGTCTATCATCGGTATTGGAGTCTTGCAAATCGTTGTCTGTGAAGTACAAAAATGTTTACGTTGTCTGGTATTGATCACGAGGCATGAGCTGTGGAAATGCTGACTTGTGAATAAAAAACATTCGTTGACCAGTAGTCCCTGACACAGTGGGGGCATGAGTAATTATTGTGAGGAATACTGTCATTTCTCTCTGGCTAACATCTGTTAACTTTGTCATCTTGCCAAAGCCTTGTGATCTCCCAGTAACACGTTACCTGTGGTAGTGATTCGTTTCATCTGCCATGACATGTCACATTGCCTTCAGCGAAAGCCTTAAGTAGTCTGTTCTTGCTCTCATTATTCAAGCTGCAGTTTGTTACTCCTGCCAATCCAGTAAAAACATAATCATTCGGCATATAGTCTTTTCCATCCATCCACTCATCACGTTCGGAAGCTCCAGCCAACACGCCACGCATCCAAGCACCACTTGCACCACATCGGTGAAGAGACCTTCTCCCCACCAGCCTCTCTGTTTCATCGCCTATAAACTCACTTTTATACTGACCACTTATATCACTTCCTGCATGACTAATATATTGCTGTTGATCATCATCATCATCAGAGATATTTCTTCCTGTCAGTGTCTTTTTAGAGGTGTTACAGTTTACACTCTTATCTCCCAATAAACCAAATTCCCCAGAGTCACCACAGGATGTACTGGGCCAGGGATCAGCGGGAGACGCAGCATCACCTTCCACCACGAGTTCTAAGCAGTGGCTCAGATAAGGCTGCAGGGTTACCATTTAATTATTTATTACTCACACAAGTAATTTGAATGTTTTCCTGCAAAATTCAAGCAAACTTCATGGTGCAAAATATGAATTCTCACCTAGACAGTCTGGATTAGACACAAAAGCTGTTATGCCTCACATGATCATACCCAACACAATTGGTTAACAGTAGTTATAGTTCATTTCAAATAACTTTCTTAAAATTATCGTATTTTGGATTGTCAATGTTGAAGAAAAGCTGTTTATTGCAACTCCCAGAACAATTTTAACCCATAAAACAAGGACCTTCATCGACGGCTTTAAAACATTTGGAAATATTTTTAATTCATTACTCAATTTTTGTAAGTAAAAATAACTCTTTCAACCAGGTGGAGTTTGTGAAACACAGCATGCGATTTTGGATTCTAGAAGGTAACAAGTTTGCACAGCAGTTGTGCATTGCATTTGGTTTCAATCTTCTAGATCTTCATTACCATATGAGGCATGAACTACACAGGCAAGTGATGAAGAAACTGTATTTGTTTCACCACAAACCTTTACTTACAACTATTCCTTTAGTGTGTAAGGAATCCATCCCAGTCACTTCAGTCCATGTTAACCCTTATGCTCTGGAGGTAGTGATTTTTTGTTGTAGACCAGAAGGCAGAAGAGGTAAACTAATAAGTATTGAAGAAAAAAAAATTTTTACTTTTTTGTTGATAAATTAGTTTTAATAATAAAACTATAATTATATATCAAAATTAAGCTAAAGATCTGAAGTTTGCAGTGAAAGTATTGAAGCTCAAGAATTCTAAAAAAATAAGACCATATTTATTAACCAAAAGAAAAAAAATAAATAAAAAATAAACAGCCTTCTTTTTCACTCCACCCCAAATGTGATCACAAATAATTTTATTGCAAAATGGTCTTATTCAAGTGTGTATATTATTAATAGAATGGACTTTCAGCCCCACGGTAATTTATAGCATCAAAGGCAAAATCTTCCTATCCCCTCTTGGACATAACCTAAAAGGAAAAGTCCAAACTAAGAAATAAAGTTATGTATGTGCTCATTTCATATAAGTAACTTACCAAGTAATTACATAGCTATACTTTCCACTAGTGTGGCAGTTTAAATTTTAAAATCCGCGTGCTTGGCAGTGGTTACCAAAAGTTCGACGCCAACTCTTGAGTGCCCCGCACCGATTCCTGAACACTCGGCGCCGATTCTGGAATGCTCGGCGCCTCTCCAGTGTCAGCCATCTGTCAGTGCCGAGCTGCTGCCCTGTAGACATTTATCACCGCTCCACGGACAGTTTTTCTAGCACTGTGGTTCTTTCTTGAATGTCAGTTCCCAGTTGAGCGCCCGCTCTGGTTTTTCAAGTGACCAGCACCAGTTCTTCAGTATCAGTCCACATTTGGGTGCCATACTGGGAGCATTAGTCTGCGTATAGAGGTCTCCTTTTCAGAGGACATTTATGTCCAGTATTTTTGAGCTTTGTGAAGATAGCTCCCTCCTCGTAGACAGCAGGAGCACTGGTTAAGAAGACAGAGGACTTCCAGTTTTTAGTTGAGAGACATTACCTCACTTTGTCTAAATCTGTCCTGTGTAGGTAAGGACAATTGAGGTGTCCTTTAGAGATCTCTGCTCTTTACTTTGAAACCTCAAGAAGAGAAACTGCGGTGTTCTTTTACTGCTGAGGGAGTCACACAATTGCATTCAGTCCTGTTCTTTTTGCCTTCAGGCCTACATCTCCTCTTCCCTCAGGCCACAGTTGAGAGAACTGTCTGTTCTGCAGAAGGGTTTGGCTCAGTTTGTCAAACCCAAAGTTATGCCTGTGCTAGGTTTCTGTGTTTTCCGCATATGTCTTCGGCCTGTGCGTAGTGTTATCAAGTCCATTATCATTGAGTCCACTTGAATGTCCAAGTGTCCGCCAACTGTCAAAGAGTCCGCAGGGTCGGCAGCCAGTCCGTATGGTGTTCTGCAAGTCTGGACGAGGATCTGCAAGTTCCCTTGGTTGTCCACAAGACCGTATAGCAGTCAGCGAATCTGCAGCCACAAATTCAGGATAGAGACAATCTTGTCATCCACTCTCCATGGGCATTTTGGATGAGAACCACAGGATTATGCAGGAGAGTATCCTTTTCCATGTCCCGCTGGACTCTGAGAGTATCTCAGTCGTCCTGGCAGGACAACGTCGTCTTCTTGAGGATCTGTGTTCCACCCTCTCTATGGCAAGCCTGCTCTCAAGTCCTCACTCCTCTAGTGATTAACTTCATTCTGGAACGACATTGTTTACCTGGATGACTGACTTATTTGATTACCTTCAGAGGAAAGTGCAAGGAGGTCTTTTAACATTGAGGCAGGGAAATGCAGCTGGACACCTTTGTTTTCCTCTTAGCCCTGAATTAGGTCAGACCTACAGTAGTGGCTGTCCAGACATAAACCATTGAGAAGGAAAGTGCCTTCATACTACAAACCCAGACCTAGTTTTCCATTTAAACATCTAGGATCTGGGTTTGGGAGCCTAACAGAACTGGGTAGTTTCCAGGATGCTGCCCTTGGAAGAACATAATCATCTCAGATAGCTGAAAGCTTTTCACTTACAGCTTCAATGCTTATTGACCCTATTGCACTCCTAGACTGTGGTAATCTTGTTACAAGACCACAGTCCTAAGTATATTCTCATCTCTATCAGATAGCAGAAAGCGTTTCACCTTACGGCTTCAGCGCTTATCAACCCTATTTCACTTCTAGACTGTGGTAATCTTGTCACAAGACCACAGTCCTAAGTATATTCTCATCTCTGTCAGATAGCTGAAAGCTTTGCACTCACAGCTTCAATGCTTCTCGACCCTTTTTCACACCTAGACTGTGGTAATCTTGGTTCAAGACCACAGTCCTTAAGCATATGGAGAAGAAGGAAGCAAGGAGACACACACACACACACACACACACACACACACACTCTCTCTCTCTCTCTCTCTCTCTCTCTCTCTCTCTCTCTCTCTCTCTCTCTCTCTCTCTCTCTCTCTCTTATACATTGGGCATATCAAATTGAGTTTTCCCAGCACTCACGACTTTCAGAGCACGTAATTAGTTATAGCTGATGCACTGTAGTGTCAGAGCTTCTCCTTCCCCTGCCATTGGACCTTTGATCCCCAGGTCTGGTGGAATTTGTGGAATCTCTGGGACAGGCTGATTATGGCCTGGTTTGCTGCCTCAAGGAACCTTTGCCTTTCTCATTTCGTTCTCTGGTCCTAGACCCTCTTGCACGGGCAACTGATGCCATGCTGCAAGTTAGGTTCAACCTGGACCTTAACACCCTTCTGCATTCCAACTTAGTTGGAAGGGCTGAACAAGTTTTTCAGGTTGTCATAACGTAACGATGACACTCGTAGTAAAGATACCACTAAGGGTGGTTGACTCTTTTCTCAGACAGATTTACAGACTGGCCGGGAGCTTGCCTGGAAAAGTGAACTTTCAAGACTGACTACGGAGACTGTTGCGAAATGCAGGCGGCTGGCTTGCCGGTGCAGTTAGAACTAAGTAGGTATTCTTCCGTCCATGGTGTAACAGTTAAAATGTCTCGTCTGCAAGTTCTCTGTAGCTCCAGATGGCGGAACTCCTCCTATACCTGAGGGACGCAGGGAGCTCTCTTCTTCCACCTTACCTGAGGACTGCCAAGGAGGGCTCTTCTTCCACCTTACCTGAGACTGCGCTGCCAAGAGACTCTTCCACATACCTGTTCTTAACTTTCTCTATGAAATCTGCTGAATGTTTAATATGCAATTCTGAAAAATTTACCCAAGTATATTCCTAGTTCTCAGCTAACCACACAGCTAAGTTTTGCTAGGAGATTTCATACTAGAAACAATAGGGTGTAGTGGGCAGCCATCTATCTGTGCAAGTTGGTGGTTACTTGAGAATAATTTATTGCATAAGCGATGTAGGCGGTATTCACACCCACACAAACAACACAACCGCATAACCTCACCCTGATCTTGATTTGCTGGAGATGGATAAGGTCCATGATGCGTAATCACAGCACACACCCACGAAACAAAAACTTAAACCGACCCTCCACCAACAACGAACCAACAAAAAAGAAGAGACACACAGACCATTAATGTGGTCCCAAAAAACAGACGAACTCCCGTTCACTTTCAGGTTGGACCTCAACTGCCCAAACTTCCCAAAAAACGAAAAACTCCCCGACAGACCGACAGACAGAGAGACAGCAGTAAAACCAACTCCAGCATGAACCACTCCCACAACAACAATACTCTCTCTCTCTCTCTCTCTCTCTCTCTCTCTCTCTCTCTCTCTCTCTCTCTCTCTCTCTCTCTCTCTCTCTCTCTCTCTCTCTCACAAAACGTTGGGAATGCTGATAAAAACAAATTTCTTCATCCCTCTATATTTCTCCCTCTTTAGCATTTCTAACCAACACACTCACACCCCTTTCAAATAGCCCCTTCACACCCAGCACCCACGGATGCTCACTGGCAGGTCCTCTAGATCGCGTTCGCAGGCATAATCATTCTCTCAGAGATCATTCTCTCTTCTAGCAACATTCAAACTCATCTTCTCCTCCATTCTCTCTCAGTTCACGCTATCTTCTTCACTATTACCACTCTCAATTTCACCCACAATCTCATCTATACCCACTCCTTTCGTTCCCAAATCCTCCCCAATTCTTCAACTAACCCATCCCATTTGCTCATTGACCTTTTCCAATTCTTGCAACGATTCATTCATGCTTTCAATCACTCGTCTATCACTGCTCGCTCTCTTATACCCACTTTCGCTCACCTCAACTGCTCACCAACTTCGCGTTCAGTCAACTCAGTTATATCAAACCGCATATGCTATACGTTCTATCGCCATCCCATTCATCCGTATTGCGCTTTATCCTGTTTTCACTTTGGCACTCCACCCCTATACACAACCTACGACCATTCGGATTTTGCCCCGTTTCTTCCCTTTCTTACGTTTTTACCATACTCTATCAAAACAAATTGCTGATCCTCATGCAGCAACCCACTCACGTACGTATCTGCGTACCGCTTGCATCCTGGAGATCCACCCATTTGAACCCCCTTCACCTCAGTTTCCCGAATTCGCTATCACAGTCACCCTCTTTCGTCTACATGCCGCGATACATGCCCTTCCATTCCATTCGACCGCCGCTCTCGGTTCTGAACACGGCTCTCACTGTGCCCATTCTTTTACAGTTGCCACATATTACATTCACTCAGGTACCTGACCATTGTATAATACCAACACCTGTCCTGTATCATTTAACCCCTATCTTTGGTACTCATACCAAATGTCCCGGTTGCCCACACCGAAACACGCTCCTAAAGCCCACCTACCTCATTCTTTGTATGTCCTTCCTTCCACATCTAAAACACTTAGCTCGACTTCCCACTCATCGACCTTCCCCTTTGTACACTACTATCCTAACCCAGTCCAACCCGTTCCCTTACAAACCCACCATTCATCCTCACTGGCACCTCCAGTACTTGCTCTTACACTCCTATCTATTACACTATCAGCCATTCTCATTGGGCCTCAGCACTGCATCCTAAAGCTTCAATCTGGGTACTCTCTCATCTACCCCAACCATACACTTACACTTCTGCTCTCTTTTATAACCCTGTCAAGCTGCTCTCTTTTATAACCTGTCAAGCTCTTAATCTTCTAATTTCAAAATTCCTCCCCAGTCAACCTTTCCTTCGTCCATCTTTCTTCTCCTTCCTTCAAGTTCTGGAATTCTCTAACTCCATCTGCTGTCCCTAACAACTTCGTACTAACTCCTTACATTCATCTATCCCATCATCCCCAAACTTCTTCCTTGCCAACGTCTCCAGCCTACAAGCATATAGATAAAGGTTCCCAGCTTTCATTCTTGCCTCATCAAATTCATTCTTCATCTTATACTTAACACTCCTTTCATCGCCTCGCTTGCTCCAACTAGTCTAGCTTTCACCTTGTCATACTCAACATCCCCCACACTCTGTAACCTATACATATCAAGTAAAAAGCAGTCATGCTCTCCTAATTCTCATTACCCCACACTCTCTTACTTTCCCCATGCCCATCCTGACAAACCTTTCATACTAAAAATCATGCATCCCTACTTCATACTCATTATACTTTTCACAGGTACCTCCCTCACATACATAGCCTTTCTCACTTCTTTCTCACTTTCACTCTCACTTTCTTCTTTCGCTCTGTCCTTTCATACCCTCTCTTCGAATACAAGAGTCCACTTCTGCACCCATTCATCTTACTCATTACACTCTTCTTCCCTCTTTTTATCCACTTTATCCACTCACCTCCATCCACCTCACTATCACTCTGCCTTCACCCTCTCCCTTCTTTCCTGCCTTTCCCACTTGCCCTTACCCTTCTTACCAGTTCCTTTCCTTTCCCTTCTTCCCTTTTTTTCTCCCCTGAAAATGAATTTGCTTCAGATAGTCACCAATGAGAAATGCCGTATGTAATAAAGATGTAAACACAGTGTTGTAATGCAATACACAAAGTTTGTGTCTTACAAACCGAATGAATTCATTTTTGGTAGACTGTACTAGGCTAAGCTTTCAAACATGATTACCAAACTTACGGCTTCCGTAACAATTCATAACCACCTCTTATAATTAACAACCACTTATCACAGAACTGACAAAAACAACATCGAGTATGACATAAACAAACAAATCGAGGAACAATTTTGAGGGATTTGATTTTAACAAAGTATGTTAGTTTACCCATTTTACATTTATTTACAAAAATAAAAATAGTAATTCCAGTAATACATTCTTTCTTTTAGCCACTATAAAATGACACTCCTAATTTTTTCAGTAGTAGGCTCAATCAGCTGATTCTGAGAATGTAAACATTTGTCATTGCAAATGGCTGATGACTGGTTTTCTTATACATATTACGATGATATAACGATAATAATACGTACAGCATAGATTGGATTCAGTAAGTAAAATATCAGTTTTGTTACCATTACCTTTATCTTAAAAGTAGCTGTAATAGCCTATTTGACTTATGCAAATTAAAACTGTGTGTATCGCCTAACCTAAGTCAATAGTTCACACATACATATTTCGTATCTAGTGTATTGTAATACAATATGGTAACAGAAAGTTGCTGCATAAAAATACATTAATGGTCATAAAACCATGGCAGACTGTGGATAAACACAAAGATGCTACCTGCCTACTGAATTACCATTTTTTTATGCAGTATATTTTGTTATAAAAATGAGGAAAAGAGGTAGATAACTAACTCTTACATAAAGTTTTCATTTTAAAGAGTGATGGTTGTTATTATGCAGTACTGACAAGGTTAGTAAGGAAGGGTACGGAGTTGCCCTTGAACACCCCTAGATTTTTTTACCATCCTTTATCCGGATTTTGCCATTATCTGACGGGCCCTTAGCTCTCCAAATAACTGAAGGATTACTTAAACACAAAAAGGGATACTTGCATTACAAGTTAGTGACTAAAATCCAGTAATTACAGACTTAATAGCTTTCAGTCAGAATGCTTGTTGCTCTTTCATTACACCATTAATAGGTCCTTCTCATTAATCTTACCAATTTAACACTTAGCATACATTGTGCATTATAGCACTGTTAATTAAAAAAATGATTACCAGTAAGTCAAGCTCCCACTCATCAATCGTGATGCTTTTCACTTATGGTTATTCTACCAATTACATCTTAAGACAACAACCACACATCTGCTAGTTATGAGATCTTTACAATACTCATGTCACTTGTCCACTTACCTTACTACAGCAATACCGGACAACTGATATAAAACAATCTCTGCACCTTTATGGCTTTTCATTCACAAATTAATTTGAACACTCAAAATACATGCTATGAACACTTGCATCTCTTATGATTTATATAGCAAAGCTACCTCTGGAGTTCAAGTCTGACTATATGTACAATGAACACCGCCAAAATTTTAACTATATCCATTTCCTTACCTGCCATTACATGAAAAGAAAATAACCATTAGCTACCCAATAGTCATTATGCTTTTGCTCACAGCCAACATTCACAGATTAAACTTGAATAACCATAATTTTCCTGCTCTGCAGAGAGTAAAAACAATCATATTGCCCAGCACTGCAAACCACTTAGGTAAGTTAACTTTTCTAGTCAAGTTTCATTTTTAATTATATAAAATGCTCAAAATTAGGAAAATCACTTACCTGTCCATCAGTCATAACACCAGTTACCATGGGTACTACAAAGGAAGCAATTGTACTTGTCATGTTGGAAAGGCCAAACAAAGTTCCTGCAAATTACCAGAGTAAAGATTAGGCTCTCCATGGCCTTTCAGGCATATAAAGATGGGATCTTATGTATATTACTGCATATTGTTTCCATATTTTAAAACTCAGTACTTGGCATGGAAGAACTTTTCCCAATTGGTGTGTGTATTTTGCAACTGCAATTTGAGTTTTTGGATATATATTCTACATGCCTACTTAAAATGGCTGAATGGCACACTAAAAATAGAAGCAACTTTTTACCTCGTTATGACTGAAGTTGATGGGGCTCACCTGAATAATTTGGAGCAATATCAGCCGGATTAACAAGAGTACTTGTTGCAACTGCCCCATTGAAGAATAAACCAGTGCAGAACATGACTACAATTGCTTTCCAGTTACAGCCAACATAAGCCACACCCAGCAGCATAATGGCAGGAACCCACATTGCTAAAATTAAAAATGTACAAAATACGAGATCTAACGGCTGTAAAGCTGAAACTCTTATTAGTAAAAATACATCAGAATGAACAAATCAAAAGATTTCTCCAGGACATTCGACATATTTTAAATGCAATAACATTGAAGAATCTCGATCCATTATGTAAATGGGAATAATAAATGGAATAAAGACCCAAAGCAAACAGCTAAACAGTGATTACAACATGCCAGGAACTTATTTCTAAAAGTTTGTCCTACCTATAGTGCTAAATATCCTTCTTGTTGATCTTATGGAGAGGTACTTGTGTGTCAAGAGCCAATCTCCTAGAATGCTCATGATCATAGCTCCAGCATATCGTGAGATGAAAGGGGAGCAGATATCAAGCCGTTCTGCAAGAGAACACAACTACAACTTCCATCCAAAATATTATTGACTTTATTTCTGGCTTACATCAGTGATAAAAGTACGCTGTTAAAAGAAAAGGCTACACCACAAAGTACTTTTTATTTGTTTATCTCTGATAAGTTTTCAGCTGTATTAAGCTCTGGAAATTCTCGATCAGAATCTATCGTTATCATTTTAGCCTGAGATCTGTTTGCTTTAAATGTGGCTATGAAGGTCAGGTGTCCATGAAACCTTTTTAGCTTTCTCTTGAGAGGCAGTCAACAGTATATTAGCGTCAGTCATAAAATCCATACGGATATCTATGAAGTGCTTTTAAATTATGAATAGTCGCCTAAAAATAATGCATCCACCATTTGCAGTTTATAAATGCCTATGCGCAGTTATAAGTCTACATGGAAATGATATCAATGACTGACTATGAACTGGAAAATACAAACACGAGAGCAATTTTCTAAATAAAGAGCTGTACCATATATAAATAGCTTTTAAGCTGTGGAATGGTTAAAATAAAAGCCAATCAAAACTTGCAAAGATTCCCAGTCCAATTACTTTTGTAGTTAATAGAAAGTTCTAGAAACAATCTTACTCGAGTGCAAATTCATTGGTTAACCCAGTATTTAAATTAAGCGATATTTACAAACCTTGAAATGAATAAAATGAATGAAACTACAAGTCTACAAGAAATACAAAAGTGAATAATATGAGAACTGCGGTCTACATACAGCTATCATCTAAGAATAGACCTGCTTTATATTGTATCATTGTTAGAATTAAAGTTATCAGAATTATCAAAGGTTTTGGTCCAGCTACACTTTAAATTCTGAAACTATGTACAACTGAATCTTATGGGAAGTAAAATAATGTATTATTGGGAATTCTAGTTAGCATACCAAACCAAGTATTCATATCTCAACTGAGAGGTCAGTAATGGGCTATGGATATAAATGCAATAATGGTCACTAATTTTTATAATAAATAAAATCCTTATGCTCCCCATGACACTTCATGATATTTCAAAGCTTTATATTGCACGGAAGCACATACCAAACTTGCTTTCAGCAAAAAATTAAAAATACTTTGGCTGTGCAAATTTAGTCCTTTCAGCATTAAACATCATAATTTCAGGTCATTCATATATAACGAAATATGAGACAGCAAATAACTGCTAGTTTTAGAACATTCGAAAGTCATGATGTAAAGATAACTTACTTGAAAGCTCAAGTATACAATGCTTGCATTATGAGATTAATGATGAGCATTTCCTTCCTTGTCTGTAATAGGAGTTATGAATACCAACGTGATTGCCACATATGATTAGCTGAAATTTAAAACTTTTCACTCTGAACTTCTAGGGTAGTTTTATTAAAAGGAGAGATTACCTGGTCTTTATAATACTCACCTAACAAATCTATACCAAACGACTTGCAAAACTGTTTCCCTAAAAAACATATCAGCTTAGACTTTGTAGGAAAAAATATTTCCAAGTATTTTTCCCATTTCAAGGAATCAGACATTGTAATAATTTTAAATCCCGAAGACATATTCATGTAACCAACCTCTTTAATTGAAAATCCAAGAATATTCTTCATATAAGTTGGAAGCTGTGTGTAAAAGAGTCCAATGGCCCAGTTGTTGCCAAAGTCAGCCGTCATCATTGCCAGCATGGGAACGCTTGTCAGGATGGATCTCCAGGGGATGCGTTTGGGCTGATCATCTTCCAAGGAGGTTCCAGACTGCTTTATAGCCGACTCAATATATTCAAGCTCCTTGCGACTGATTCTGCATTAAAATAAGAACATACTACAGTACTGAATCTCCATAAGGAAACAATATGAACAAAATGCGTTGGCTGTTTTCCTAGTCTCTCTATGGAATACAACCCTGCCAGATTAATGTGCATGTCAGAAGTCCCCCAAAATAAAAGATTCAAGCACAAATCCCACTACTCAAAGCAAACAAATAAAAATTAATAATTGGGGAAGGACTGAGGCTCAACTACTAGGGAAGCAATAGACCTTCATTACAAAAGTCAGTGAAAATAGAGGCAGAAAGAGAATTCCAAATTTTGTCAGCAGCAGAATTAAATAGCCACTGACCCTTGCAATATGAGGAATGCTGGTGTCCAAAGAGTAAACGTTGGAAAAATAGGAAAAGGTGGCCTAGCATGTGCTGCGAGGACACCTGTTCAGAGGAAAGTTCTCTTGTGAGCTCAGAGGAAAAGTGACAGTGCCAGTACTTGTAAAAACTGAGCTGTGAGATTGAGGTCGTTGATTAAAACATTGCTAGTAGATTCTAAACTATCTAAGAGAAAGACGAAGATGGAGTAACTTCAATACTACAAATAGGGGCAAATAGATTTTAGCAAAAATCTGATAACAATGATGGAAAAAATTTTTATTTACATTTACTATATCAAATATAAAATTTCTTAGCCACGCCTGAAGCTGCCTGAACAATAAAAATATTGGGCAACAAGAGAAGAACTGAATGGAAAACTTTACATAAATGAGTAGAAAATGTGTCTTTTAAGTGCTGAATTTTACTGAGTTACTAAATCCACATTCACATAAGCTCACAATATCAGTTCATAGGCGAAAAAGAAATTCGAGATTGGGTGCAATCAACAGCAAACTCTGGTAGAAGAAAGATTGTCACTTCAAAAGCAAGTAAAATAAAAGGAGAGTGGTACTCCTTTGACAGGAGACGATGGCTTTCATAGATAAAAGGCAGTCATACATTTCCCTTCAATAAAATAGAAGTAGAGGTTTTGTTTAGTGGATTAGAAATGTATGCCTTTCCATTGAGAGATTCAGCAATAGTTTAATTTTATAAGAATTAATAAGGTACTACTGTATATGTATTCTGCCATTAGAATCTAAAATATGTGCCTTGCATATGTAACGAACCGTCCTTTACGGTTCTCTCAGGTTCTTTACAAAATTTGACTGGGACTGAGGTGACCAGAAGTCCAATGCAAAATCAAGGACGAGGGAGCCAAAGATACAAGCAAAATACCTTAAACCTACTTATTATTCAAATGACTGTACAGGTCAATTTACATTATATACAAATGAGTTGAGGAATTAGCAAAAATATATTAAAAATGAAAAGTACAGCAGCAGCTGAGAATCAATGATAGAAATGAAATAATAAATCACCTTATAATTACACCACCAGGACAATACACTCATCCTATACCATCATAAACAGTACATATCATAAACCAAAATAATAATCATAAATAAAACATGTCGTAAAACAATTAACAATCATAAACGAAACATGTCATAAACCAATTAACAGTCAAATAAAACATGTCGTACACCAATAAATAATAAATAAAACATTTTGTAAACCAATTAACAGGTCCATACACTTGCCCAATGCCATCCATAAATAAGACATTTAGCTAGATTAACTGGGCCATACACTTGCCCAACTCCAAACATAAACAAAGCATGAGAACAACATGAGCCATCACTGCTCATCAATACCACTAATAAGACATAAAATAATCGAATAATTAGAGGAACACTTGCTCAAAAGCACCATCGATAATATCAAATGAAAACAGATGTTGAGACCACAATCAAAGGTCCTCGAGGATGACCATCAACCACTGCCGTAACATCGTCGTACTCCTACACAGGAGTTCTTCGTTGGACAAGTCAGTAGAGTTGTCAGCTAGCACTCTGCTAGGCCCGAATTCGAGTCCCCGGCCGGCCAACGAAGAATTAGAGGAATTTATTGCTGGTGACAGAAATTCATTTCTCGCTATAATGTGGTTCGGATTCCACAATACAGTAAGCTGTAGGTCCTGTTGCTAGGTAACCAATTGGTTCTTAGCCACGTAAAATAAGTCTAATCCTTCGGGCCAGCCCTAGGAGAGCTGTTAATCAGCTCAGTGGTTTGGTTAAACTAAGGTATACTTAACTTTAACTCCTACACAGGAAGGCAAACGAACGTCTCCTGTAATATACTTGACAACTGGCCATTACAAAGTCGATGCAACAAATGCCTAGTTGCCATGGAGGAATACCCTCCTCTGTGCTGGAGACCACGGTTAAGCTACCACCTCATCCTTGAGGGATTCGACTGACGTAATTCTCCACAAAAAGCGGCTGTCAACAGGTAACCATCACTTGCTGTATCAGCCATATCAACCTGTTAAAAGATCATCTCCTGGGTCTTCAGTGACCGACCGGCAACCAACACCTGTCGCTAACAATATGTTGCTCTGCTGCTGGGCTATTCTTAACTGCCACTGAAAAACAGCAGGCGTCAAACGTCACCTCGCACCAACAAAACAAAATCACAGGAGAGCAGGTAAAATAAACAAACAAGCCAAACAAGGCTGTTACAAAATTTAACATTAGAAATGCCATAAACCTCACACATAAGAAACCTAAAGATACTCATTATATTTTTAAGTCAACATATGATATAGCTTTCTACAAGAACATTAGCGAAGTTTTCCCACCTTTCTCTTAAGTACGAGACATTTTCGTAGATAAAATTAATTTTTTTAATATAAATAATTAAAATAATCTTTCATATCTCTATGGTTATCCAAATTCTTCAATTATACCGTAATTGGGATCTCATTAAATACCACAGAAAATAAAGCAGTATATATGCAGTCCCCGGGTTACGACACTCTTTGAATATATTCATCAAAAACTATTTCCTTGGTTAAAACGCATGTTCCAGGTTTAAGACGACGACGACACCGATCCAACAGAAGAAATATGGCTCCAAAAAGGGCGGAATGGTCAAAATTTGAGGGCTTTTGACAAAAAACTCAATTAAAATGCAGTTTACATCGTTTACAAAACACCAAAATGATTAAAAGTAAGGTTTTCCTAAGATTTTCAATGATATTTTGGGTTACAACAATTTTCAGCTTACAACCCTGCATCAGAACAGAACCCATTGTAAAAAGGGACTGCCTCTATCTATCTATCTATCTATCTATCTATCTATCTATCTATCTATCTATCTATCTATCTATCTATCTATCTATCTATCTATCTATCTATCTATCTATCTATCTATATATATATATATATATATATATATATATATATATATATATATATATATATATATATATATATATATATATAAGTCCTCACGTGAAAATGAAAGGAATTGGTACCAAGACTTTCAACTTTTATTCCAAAGTCATCTTTAGGTACTGAACAGAGTTTAGAGAATAACATATACAAGAAAGCAATATGGGTCACAGATAACAATAAAATAAAATGAGTCAACAAGCTATTTAAGTATGTAAACAACATTCATTCAAAAATCAAAAACATACTTAGTGGAAATATGTAATTACAAAATGCCAGTACAAAACTATCTGTTTGTAAAAATCTAACAGCTTGTTTTACTTTGCATCCTTAAGAAAAAGCTTTTTAACAATTCGTCCATCTTAAAAGACCATCGCTCAAATTCATATTACTAAAAGAACTAATGAGGCATCCTTCGACCAACAATCTGTCATGCAACGAGGAACCTCTAAAAACAACTGCAGCTGAATTCAATCTATTGGGTGTCCAAAGTCTCTTACGTGACAAAAATGGCGCTTGAGCTGGTTGCAACCCGTACATTGTATTTATGCTGTGTGACTCTCTTTACTTAGTTCATACCAGATTGTCCAATATAAGGTAAATTACAAGTTGAGCAATCAATTTTGTACACCCCTCCTGCTGGCATTTCTGGTTTGTTACAAAACAACAAATTCTTGATAGACGAAGTATTACTAAAAACAACATTTATTTTCAGACATTTCAGGCTACGTACAATCGATAAAAATTCACATCGGTATGGCAAAACTAAAATATTTTCAGTGTCATAATTCCTTGACCTTTCATGACTATAAAATGTTTTTGGCACTTTGGAGAAACCATCGATAAAATTCGAAGGATAACATAATTCTTCTGCAATTGCATAGATGTTCTGAATTTCCTCTGCTAAAAATTCAGGATCACAAATTCTGTATGCTCTTAAAAACATCCTGAGAAGACTGATCGTTTTATCTTGGGGTGATGGCTGGAAAAGTTGTGAATGAAAGCATTTACTGCTGTTGGTTTTCCGGTATAGTTTGAATTTAAATCCGTTGTCAGTTCTCATAACGACTGTGTCAAGAAATGGTAGAGTTTTTATTCTGTTCTGCTTCCAACTTGAACTTTATGGATGGAACCAGGCCATTCAAAATTTCTAAAAACTCGTAGGGTCACGATCCAAAGGCCACCGGCATATTATGTCGTCGACGTATCTGTACCATGTCAAAGTAAACGTAATGACATTTGCAAAGTATCTGATTTCATAAAATTCCATGTATATATTTGAGAGGGTTGCAGATAAACAACTTCCCATTGCCAAACCAAAAATCTGTCTATAAAAAGAACCATTAAACATAAAAGTATTATCAACGATGCACAACTTTATCAACTTAATAAAAACATGATGGGAATAGGAATATCAATATCATTTATTTTTTCTTGTAGAAACTGTAGCAAATCATCAATGGGCACTTTTGTGAACAGTGAATTGACATCAAAACTAATCAACCTACAATTTGTATCTTTACCTTTCAACTTTGTGATAAGGTCTTCCGTATTTTTAAATATGTGCCTTTGATATGTTTTCCTATAAGGATTTAACAAAGAGCCTAACCATTTTGACAGATGATAAGAGGCTGAGCCTATCGAACTGATAATGGGCCTGATTGGTTGACCTTCTTTATGAATCTTTACTGTGCCATACATATAAGGAAGAGTGGCATTAACGGCAGAGAATTTTTTGGCTAGTTCATGGTGGGACTTTAACAAGGATTTAACAGTACTATTATAATGCTTATTAACCTTATCGGTGCTTTCATTCACAACTTTTCCAGCCATCACCCCAAGATAAAACGATCAGTCTTCTCAGGGATGTTTTTAAGAGCATACAGAATTTGTGACCCTGAATTTTTAGCAGAGGAAATTCAGAACATCTATGCAATTGCAGAAGAATTATGTTATCCTTCGAATTTTATCGATGGTTGCCTCCAAAGTGCCAAAAACATTTTATAGTCAGAAAAGGTCAAGGAATTATGACACTGAAAAATATTTTAGTTTTGCCATACCGATGTGAATTTTTATCGATTGTACGTAGCCTGAAATGTCTGAAAATAAATGTTGTTTTTAGTAATAC
The DNA here is from genome assembly GCF_040412425.1 of Macrobrachium rosenbergii. Classification (NCBI taxonomy): domain Eukaryota; kingdom Metazoa; phylum Arthropoda; class Malacostraca; order Decapoda; family Palaemonidae; genus Macrobrachium; species Macrobrachium rosenbergii. The sequence continues at coordinate 21,551,439 of NC_089792.1, forward strand.
TTCGTCTATCAAGAATTTGTTGTTTTGTAACAAACCAGAAATGCCAGCAGGAGGGTGTACAAAATTGATTGCTCAACTTGTAATTTACCTTATATTGGACAATCTGGTAAGGAACTAAGTAAGAGAGTCACACAGCATAAATATAATGTACGGTTGCAACCAGCTCAAGCGCCATTTTTGTCACGTAAGAGACTTTGGACACCCAATAGATTGGAATTCAGCTGCAGTTGTTTTTAGAGGTTCCTCGTTGCATGACAGATTGTTGGTCGAAGGATGCCTCATTAGTTCTTTTAGTAATATGAATTTGAGCGATGGTCTTTTTAAGATGGACGAATTGTTAAAAAGCTTTATTCTTAAGAATGCAAGAGTAAAACAAGCTGTTAGATTTTTACAAACAGTTTTGTACTGGCATTTGTAGTAATTACATATTTCCACTAAGTATGTTTTTGATTTTTGAATGAATGTTGTTTACATACTTAAATAGCTTGTTGACTCATTTTATTTTATTGTTATCTGTGACCCATATTGCTTTCTTGTATATGTTATTCTCTAAACTCTGTTCAGTACCCTAAAGATGACTTTGGAATAAAAGTTGAAAGTCTTGGTACCAATTCCTTTCATTTTCACGTGAGGACTTATTATATACTTCATCCACGGGACCATTGTGGAAATTACAAGATATATATATATATATATATATATATATATATATATATATATATATATATATATATATATATATATAATATATATATATATATATATATATATATATATTATATACTGTATATATATATGTATAATATATATATATATATATATATATATATATATATATATATATATATATATTATATACTGTATATATATGTATAATATATATATATATATATATATATATATATATATATATATATACATACACATATATACACACACACACACTATATATATATATATATATATATATATATATATATATATATATATATATATATATATTATATATATATATATATATATATATATATATACAGTAAACCCCCTCTTATTCAAGCGTTCTCAGGGTTCACAGACTCATGCATTTCATTGGGTTCTCTGTGGAACATATCTAGCCATTTTTGCAAAATTCCTTCCCATTCATGCTATTTTTCAGTGAGAAATATTCACTAATTACTGTATTTTCATATAATTTTCATGAATAAATGCACTTTTTGTGATAAAACTATTAAAATACTCAGGTATAAGCATTTTTACAGGGTTTTTCTTGGTTTAAGCTATCAAAATGGGCAGTTCTAAGTGTTTTTAAAGGGTTTTAAGCACGATTGATTTGACCTATTTGCGGGGTGTGGGACGCATCCCCTGCGAATCCAATATCACTGTATATTTATATATATATATACAGGGTGCGGCATAAGTAACGCCCTTTGTTTAAGTGGAACAAAATTAAAGCCTTTTTGATTATCCTTTATTTTTTAGAACATGAATGTATTGCCACAGGTTAATAGATTAATATATTAACAAAATTAATATAATGCTTATTCGGTTTAATAATGTTCAATACAAATACTAATTACTAACTCTGCAGAAAGACGCCTACTGGATTTTTTAGGAGAACGCAGCAACGATTCTTGTAGTTCATTGGACTTTTCTAAGCTTGTTGCAATAACTGGCCTACCTGCTCTTTGAGCATCACTTACACTTCCTGTGGATACAAATTTTCTAATCAAGCTTGTGATATTTCGGCTTTGCACCCTTGGGATGTTAAATTCAGCTGATAACAATCTTGCAGTTTCAGCACCATTCTTACTGTTTTGATAGCACAATTGAATTGTTTTTACTCTCTGTTCCTTTGTTAATCTCATGGTTGTATAAAATATCTGAAGAAATGAAGATTTAGCAAATTAATTAAAGAAAATAATAAATATACATTATAAGATATAAAATTAAAAGGGCGCATTATGCCGCACTGTATACACATACACATACACATACACATACACACATACACACACACACACACACACACACACATATATATATATATATATATATATATATATATATATATATATATATATATATATACACACAGTAAACCCCCATATTCAGTCATTTCATGGTTCATGGACTCACGATTCGCAATTTCTCTGTGAACATATCTAGCCATCATTCTTGAAAATTCACCCATTCATGTATTTTCCACTGAGAAATAGTCACTAATTACTGTATTTTCATATATTTTTCATGAATAAATGCACTTTTTGTGATAAAACTATTAAAACACTCAGGTATAAGCATTTTTACAGGGTTTTTCTTGGTTTAAGCTTATCAAAATGGGCAGTTCTAAGTGTTTTGGATGGGTTTAAGAATTGCCAGATTTGACCTATTCATGGGGGTGGGACACATCCCCCGCGAATACAGGGGTTCACTGTATGTAATTAAGTTAAGTATACCTTAGTTTTACCAGACCACTGAGCTGATTAACAGCTCTCCTAGAGCTGGCCCAAGGATTAGGACTTATTTACGTGGCTAAGAACCAATTGGTTACTTAGCAACGGGACCTACAGCTTATTGTGGAATCCGAACCACATTATAGCGAGAAATGAATTTCTATCACCAGAAATAAATTCCTCTTAACTCTTCATCAGCCGTCGCAGGAATTGAACTCCGCCCATCAAATGACAGTCTGAAGCTCAACCGGTTCGGCCAACAAAGGGGCTCACTGTATGTATGTGTATATATATATATATATATATATATATATATATATATATATATATATATATATATATATATATATATATATATATATATATATATATATATATATACTGTATATATATATATACTTTTGGGCAAACTTTTTCTTGTATGCAAATTTTGTTGAATTCTATGGCTTGTTGATTATTGATCAACTTCTTATTAGTTTGACAATATTTTCTGAATCTTTTTCATTCTTCCAAATTCAGTTGGACGAAAAAAACGAAGATTAACTGTTACATTTACTAATAAACACAGCACCACAGCTGTTCTGTCCCTCATCATGACCTCTTCAAAGTGTATAATCTGTTGTTGTTTCAGATTTAGCTGGCCTTGTGACAGCACGGGCTCTTGCTCCTAGAGCAGCCTGTAGTATTCTGGTCATAGCGTCCTGTTGTTTTGTTACAGTGTGCAGACAGATATGTAGCGTCCAAAACAATAATAATACAATAAATCATTACAATAACAGTAAGTACAAAATAAACAATATAATTTACTTTGTGAAAAATAATGAGAACAAAATCCACTTGTTCTGGTGGCAACAAACAAAACATAAATAGAAATGCAGGTATACGGATTAAGGGGATGTCGTTATGGTTGTTTCTTATGTTAGCGTTGTATGTTGTAGGGCGTCAGCTAGATGGGAGTGATCTTTCCGCTTCTAGTTGTCTGTTCAATGTTGGTTTCAGCAATAAAATGCAAACAGGTTCTGCTATGATTAATCTATGGCGACTATGTTCTGTGTAAATGATAGCTGTATTCTCCACTAGCTCTTGTGTCGTAGGTTTGCGATTGTGACGGTCTATGTAGTAGTGTTGGTGGATGGATCCATTATTTTGATGGGCCTGTAGGTCGAAGTGTGACCAATGTACATTTTTTCGGAGGACTGGCACATCCTCTCTAACTGTCTTCCTTGTCTGGGTTCAGGCTGGTATTACTTCTCATTAAGAGGAAGCTTTCAAATTAGGCTTGCAGTAGATGCATACATTGACCTGTTTGAAGGGGGCTTTAGGTGTTATTCCTCTCTTGATGATGTTGGTGCACTGACATAAGAAACAAACATAGCAACGACAACATCATCTTTTAAATCACGCGCTTTCTTCCCCCTTTCTACTCCCCTATCCCCATCCTGTAATCGGTATACCTGCATTTCTGTTTATGTTTTGTTTGTTGCCACCAGCACACGTGGTTTTTATTCTCATTATTTTTAACAAAGTAAATTATGTTTTATTATAAACACTGTTGAATTGCAACTTTATACTGTAACTGTAAATAAATTAAATTTTTATTCTGTACTTACTGTTATTGTAATGATTTACTGTATTATTATTGTTTGATATATATATATATATATATATATATATATATATATATATATATATATATATATTATTTTTATATATATATATATATATATATATATATATATATATATATATATATATATATATATTTTTTAAAGTTAACATAAGAGATAGTTTCTGGAAGAACATTAGTGAAGTTTTTCCGTCTTTCTCTTAGGTAGGAGACACATTCACAGATAAAAATTAATTATTGTAATATAAGTAACAATTACAATAATCTTTCATATCTTCATGCTTATACGAATACTTCAATAATAATGTAATTGGGATCTCATTAAATACCACAGAAAGTAAAGCACTGTTTATATATATATATATATATATATATATACCTCGAAATTACGCGAGGTTAGGTTCCGGAGCCCCTCGTGCAAGGTGAATTTTCGCGTAAGTTTGGCATGGTCTTTAAAAATGGTAATAAATGTTTATTTCCAGAGTTTAAGTACCAAATCTGACCCTAATCATGCTCCCAAATTATTAAGCTAACTTTTAAATGAACTAAAGTTAGTGTAATTTTATTTAAAATTTAGCTTATTACCCTAAAAAAGGAATACAGTAAATGGTTGACATAAAAATTGAATACTGCACAGTTTCATAATAGCGCATTTACAGTAGGTGCGTACGTATACTAATGTTACCCTTAATTCATGGGATGCCGTTTTCTTTGTCATTTAGAGTAAAAGCCGTTTTCTTTGCGTCACTAGGCAAAACGTCGTGTCAGTCAACAAAAGTACAATTCCATAAAATATCGAAAACATGTACATAATGTTCGTAGAAGGTAGTACAGTACAGGTAAAATTCAATCAATTTAAAATTATATACTATACAGGTAATGCCGTACAGAGATTAATAAGTTGTAAACGTATGTTTGAGCGCTAACTACGAATGAGAGAGAGAGAGAGAGAGAGAGAGAGAGAGAGAGAGAGAGAGAGAGAGAGAGAGAGAGAGAGAGATACTGTAATAAAGTAACTGTACTGCTTTTTGTATCATTTATGCAAATATATAAATACAAATTTTCCATTCTGATTTTACACCTAAAAACACGAAAACTTAAAAATTATACACACTTTCTACAGGGTATCATCTTTTTAAAAATGCAGGGTATCACATCTTGTAAAAGTACACCAACTGAACGTGCTGTAATTACATGCACATACAGATTGCACCAGCACTTTTCTCCGAGGTGAACAGAGTAATTTTCAAAGAATGACACTTATACAACTCTTAGTTACATCTCTGATATTACATTAAAGAATTCATTTTATCAAATGAGAGCGGCTGAACAACCTCATCTCAAGGTCATGTAAAGTCCTTGTGACAAAGACTTTGCAAGTGGACATAATACTTGTATGATATTTATGTACAGAAATATAAATATAAATTTTCCATATCGATTTTACAGTTAAAAGCATGAAAACTTATAAATGTACTTCAAACATTAAACAAGCATTTTCTGCAGGGTATCATCTTTGAAAAGTGCAGTAACTTTGCAAATGGGTATCAGATCTTGTAAAAGTACACTAAGTGAATGTGCTGAAATTACTTTTGCATCATATTTATGCATGTACAAAAATAAAAATAATACATTTTCGATACAGATTGTACACATGAAAGCATGAAATGCATTTTTCATAGATTTTGCACATTAAAACATCAAATGCATTTTCCATACAGATTTTACACATAGAAGCATGAAATGCATTTTTCATACAGATTTTACACATAAAAGAATGAAATGCATTTTTCATACAGATTTTACACAAAAAGCATGAAAACTTGTAAATTACTTTAAAAATTAAACACCCACTTCTGCAGGGTTTCTCGAAAATTTCGTGTGTCTGTGAAAAAATCGCGTATGCCCATTAGTTAGGTTCCAGTGTAAAGTTCGTGTGTGTGAATTCGCGCAACTCGAATCGTGTAAGATCGAAGTATTTGTCGTAATTTTTGCACTGTTCTATATTAGCCGTTACATAAAGTTTTATACATGAAAATGTGCGCAATTTCATGTACAATACAGCAAAATACAACCCATGGTTGTAGCTTTTATCAGTTTGGAAATATTTTCATATAAATCACGATAACTGCCATAATTTCAACCTTCGGTTAACTTTGACTCGACAGAAATGGTCAAAAAACGCAATTTTAAGCTAAAACTCTTACGATCTAGTAATATTCAATCATTTACCTTCATTTTGCAACCAATTGGAAGTCTCTAGCACAATATTTCGATTTATGGTGAATTTTTGAAAAAAACTTTTTCCTTACGTCCGCGCCAGAAATTCTTTCGTCACGTTGTCGTAATGTTTGCACTGTTTTATATTAGTCGTTACATAAAGTTTTATATATGGAAATGTGCGCAATTTCATGTAGAATACAACAGAAAATAACTTATGGTTGTAGCTTTTATCAGTTTTGAAATATTTTCATATAAATCACGGTAACTGCCAAAATTTCAACCTTCGGTCAACTTTAACTCGACCGAAATGGTAAAAAACGCAATTATAAGCTAAAACTCTTACATTCTAGTAATATTCAATCATGTACCTTTCTTTTGCAACAAACTGGAAGTGTCTAGCACAATATTTCGATTTATGGTGAATTTCTGAAAAAAAAAATTTCCTTACGTCTGCGCGCGGTAACTCGGCCGAACATCTCAGAAATTCTTTCGTCATGTTGTCGTAATGTTTGCATCGTTTTACATTAGTCGTTACATAAACTTTTATATATGAAAATGTGCGCAATTTCATGTAGAATACAACAGAAAATAGCTCATGGTTGTAGCTTTTATCAGTTTTGGAATATTTTCACATAAATCACGATAACTGCCAAAATTTCAACCTTCGGTCAACTTTAACTCGACCGACATGGTAAAAAAAACGCAATTGTAAGCTAAAACTCTTACATTCTAGTAATATTCAATCGTTTAACTCCATTTTGCAATAAATTGGAAGTCTCTAGCACAATATTTCGATTTATGGTGAATTTTTTAAAATAACATTTTCCCTTACGTCTGCGTGGTAACTCGGCCGAACATCTCAGAAATTCTTTCGTCTCGTTGTCGTAATATTTGCACCGCTTTAAAATTAGTCGTTACATAAAGTTTTATATATGAAAATGTGCGTAATTTCATGTACAATACAACAGAAAATAACTCATGGTTGTAGCTTTTATCAGTTTTGAAATATTTTCATATAAATCATAAATAGAAAAAATTCGACTTTTGGTCAACTTTAACTTGACTGAAATGGTCGAAAACTGCAATTGTAAGCTAAAACACTTACAGTCTAGTAATATTCAATCAATTAGCTTCATTTTTCAACAAACGGGAAGTCTCTAGCACAATATTTCGATTTATGGTGAATTTTTGAAAAAAACATTTTTTTACGTCCGCGTTACGAATTCATGCATCATTTTGTGATAATATTTTCTCTGTGTTGCTTTGATCGTTTTAAAATTTGTTATATACCAAAATCATCGCAATTTAGTACAATACAACTAAAAAAATTAACTCATTAGCTTTAACCGTTTGCTTACAGCGATTTGTATACAATTATATACGAGTTTTTTTGCTGTCATATATTCCAATATTTATATATGATAATGATAATTTTTTTCATTTCTGATGGTTGCATACTAAACTTCAGGCAATGACAAAGAAATGAGCCAAAATGAACTCTTAATCTTAAAAAAACTAAGCGTGCTGTGATTTTTTGAGAAAAACTTTTTTCCGCTTCTCGGCGCTAACTCACCGAACGCCGCCAGCATACGGGGAGACGTTTTTGTAAATAGGTTTCGGCGTTAAAGGGTTAAATGAGCATGATTAGGGTCATATTTAATACTTAAACTCTGGAAATAAACATTTATTAGCATTTTTAAAGACCATGACAAACTTACGCTAAAATTCACCTTGAACGAGGGGTCGAACCTAACCTCAGCGAATTTGAGGTATGACTGTATATGTATATATATATATATATATATATATATATATATATATATATATATATATATATATATATATATATATAACGGATACTCTTACTACACGTCAACTCGCTTTTCAAGAACCTTTGTTTTCAAAGAACTTACAGTAAAATCATTTTTATCTCACTGCTGACAAGTTATCATTCCTTGGCAGCCTTTTTTATTCCTTCCCGAACTTGTGACTGCGTTAAGCCCTTTTCTAGGTTACTAAGCTGCCTTTGGAGATGTTCCCAGCTCAT
>NC_089792.1:21564788-21567288 GCF_040412425.1 Macrobrachium rosenbergii
AATTATAATGTCAAGTACCAGAATCAACGCACAGGTTTTAGGTGTCACCCAAATTTCAGGAGTAGATTTAATGGGAATCCTACAAGTGGCAATGTAAAATCCTCATATAATAATGTTGCAAGGCAATTACAGAAGCCTAATGTTGTCTGCTACAAGTGTGGAAGAGCAGGACACTTCAGTCGGGAGTGTCATCAGACACACTGGCAGTCCAAACCAGTTGGTCAAGTAGTGAGAAGTGACCAGGTGAAACAGACTACAAAGAACAATGTGGGGAGGAGTCAAGCTCCAGTGAAGACTGAGACTAAACAAGCTGAATGTTTAGCAACCAGTGGAAATGTAACTTCAAGCAGTGAGTGGCTGAGCAGTTTGGAGGCTTTTAAGCCATATATATCTGAGGGTACGCTGACAACTCCAGGAGGAAGTGTGCAGGTACCAGTCAAGGTGTTACGTGATACAGGGAGCAACCATAGTGTGGTAGTTCGTGGTGCTCAACCCCAGTTGGAGGAGAATCTTACAGGAGATTCTGTTATTTTGAAGGGTATAGGAGGAGAAGAGGTAACTCCTATATGCCGCTTACACCTGTCATGTGAATTGGTGACAGGAGATGTTGATTTTGCTGTAAAGGACTCACTGGCTGTTGAAGGTGTACATGTTCTATTAGGAAATGAAGTTGGTAGTGTGCCATTTGTTCCTTGTCCTATAGTGACAGATAAACCACTGAGGATTAGTCCTACGGTAGAATTGGAGAAGAATAACCCCCACCTGTTTCCTAGCTGTGTGACTACTAGGAGTATGAAGAGGACTATGCCGGCAAGTGAAGAGACTGAGGATTTACCCGCTCAAGAAGGATCTTTGAGCTTGGAAGAGTTGTTCCAGGGAAATGATGTTTCCCCTAATGTTGACCAAGAAGAGGTTTCCCAAGAAGAAGCTGTCGTCCCTGAAGAGACTGAGTAGTCAAGATGTTCCTGAGGATAACAGTGAAACTACAGTAGCTGAGTTAGCCGATATTGAGAGCTCAACCCTTGAAGTTGGTCAGGTGACCAGGGAGAAGCTAATGGACCTACAGAAGAAGGATGTATCCTTAGCTGAGCTGATTTTCAGAGTTGTTGATCAAGAAGAGATGCAACAAACTCCTACCTGTTATTATCTGAAGGAAGGTTTGCTGATGAGGAAGTATAGACCTGCAGATATACCAGGTGATGCTGAATGGGGCGAATATCATCAAATTTTGATCCCACGTCCATTGAGGAAGCAAGTAGTAGCAGTAGCTCATGAGTCTGGACATATGGGAATCAGGAAGACTGTGGAGAAGACCATGAAATATTTTTTCTGGCCTGGACTTCACAAAGATTTTAGCAAGTTCTGTCGGGAGTGTCATACCTGCCAGATAGCTGGAAAGCCAAATGAAACCATTAAGAAAGCCCCCCTACAACCTATAGAAGTTAGAGCAGAACCCTTTAGCAAGGTGATTATAGATATGGTTGGACCACTGCCGAAGACGAAGAAGGGTCACGAGTATCTGTTAACATTGATGTGTCCTGTGACAAGATATCCTGAGGCAATCCCTGTTAGAAACATATCTGCTAAGATAGTTGCTGAGAAACTAGTGGAGTTTTTCTCAAAGTTTGGGATACCTGAGATTGTACAAAGTGATAGAGGAACCAATTTTACTTCCAAACTGTTTCAGGATGTGATGAACTTGTTAGGAGTGAAACAACAGTTGTCCACTGCATATCACCCAGAGACTCAAGGAGGATTGGAAAGGTTTCACCAGACATTGAAAAGTATGCTGACTAAGTATTGTTCTGAGTCAGGCAGAGACTGGGATGTTGGTGTACAATTGATGTTATTTGAAATTAGGAATGCTTATCAAGAAAGCATGGGTTGTTCACCTAACGAGATGATTTTTGGTAGAGAAGTGAGAGGACTGTTGAAAATTCTTGCAGAAAATTGGGAAGAAAATCAAGTGGAAATCCAAGGAGAGTATGTAAAGAACTTGAGGAAAAGATTGGAAGAGATTAGAAAATTCTCTTTAGAAAATCTGAAACTGAGTCAAGAGAAAATGAAAAGGAGGTATGATAAGAAGACTAAGCTAAGAAGTTTTAGTGTTGGTCAACAAGTGTTAGTGTTTTTACCTGTCAAGAGATTTCCCCTTTCCAACAAGTTTCAAGGTCCTTACAAGATAACTGAGAGGTTAAGTGATAGAACTTATGTAATTGAAACACCAGAAAGACGAAGACGAAAAAGGAAGGTACATGTAAACCTCTTAAAACCTTACTTCTTAGAAACCAAAATGGAAACTGTGTCAATAACCCAGACGACTTCAACTACAGAAGACGACGATGGATATGAATTGGGAGCTGAAAGCAAGATGAATAATTCTTCAATTTTGGAAAATTTGGAGGATAAACTGAAACATCTGAGTGTTGAGCAAGGTGGTGAGTTGTGTGGAGTGATTAGAAGCTTCACAGAACTGTTTGCAGATGTACCTAGGCGTACT
>NC_089792.1:21572288-21574788 GCF_040412425.1 Macrobrachium rosenbergii
GCAGTCTTTAGCTCCTGAAGCATTCCTGGAGATAACGGATTTCTGTCGGATCTGCTTCCCTTCAGGGAAGAAATCCAGAATCATTTCTTCCACCTCCTGGAGAAATGCCCATTGGATTATGACATCTTATTGAATCTTAAAAACTTCAGTTGTATAACAGGAGTAGTATTTACTGTGATCCTCATAATACATGAGCGGAGGGAAAGGGATGGGGAAAGGGGTGGGGAAAGGGGAGGGGGAAGGGGAGGGGGAAAGGGAGGGAGGGGGAGGACAGACACAGAACACACACAGAAAGGCAGCCAAGGAAGTTAATATAAAAGATGTAATGAAATGGGAATTGGCCATCCTGAGGATCCTACTGAGAAAAGGGCATTCACAAAATCATGTGAGTGTTAGTGAACAGCAGCAGTATCCATAGCATTCACGTGAAGAATTACCAGACTACTAAAACATGAGCGTATTCCGAGGTAACAATGTGTCAAAGCTGAATTAAGATTAACTGCATTCCCAAATATCACTAGAAATAAACGTTATGTCTAGATTGATGACCACAATCATTAAATGCTTTAAATGAATTCTGCTGTGAAACTTTGACAAAAAACTTAAAATGCAAATCACTCTCCATAATGTTTTGTTAATGATGGTTACCCTTGAGCCTTCATCTAAGTGCTGTTAGGCGCAGACAGATTGAATGATAGCCAAAGAATCCATCTGTGCAAGAACAAGCCAATGAAGAAAGCTCCCTCCACTGAGGCTTTGGTTTCATCTCCAGAAATCATTCAGTTTATGGTGAAATTACAAAAGGCATTGTAACATCTCCCAGACCCCAGGCTGAATAGCTTTCTAACTCTTACTTTTCATCGTTCGCTTCAGTCTTCTTAAGTAGCTGCCCAACTTCTTACCTTGCTCCAATTTGCACCCATTACTTTAGGTTAAATGCTTCAGATGAGCCCAATGACCATCTACAATTTTAACTCACTGGTCTCGTTCAAGTAATTTTGAATAATTGTAACAATCCTTCTGCAATACTAGGCTTTAACTATTATTAGTCAAATGCTATATTCATCTTTGCAAATACATATTGGGTTTAAGAAAATTCTTCAGTATGTGAGAAAATTGTTAAATCCTGATAAACAGATATGAATCACTAAAAAAAAAACCGAAATAAGAATTCACTGTACTTACTTTAGTATGGAACCCCAACGAATAGTATTCCCGGAAGCTTTGTAGGCAATGTCTCAAAAAAAGGGTCCTCCAACACAATGAATGTTGTCAGTCGGAATAATTCTCTCATCACTATTCTTTTACCAGGTTTTCTTCTAAACTCTAAAGCACACCCCTCTGTCTCTATGAAGTATCACTGGGTATTTAAAATTCAACACTAGCATGGTCACTTGCATTAGACTACTTGACATAAACTAAACAACCCGCTACTGCTGTAGGTACAGTTTTTTTTTTTTTTTTTTTTTTTAAATGTCTATCTAATGGCAGACTGAAATGTCAGATGTATGCAGAAAGTACATTATGGTTTCTCATGAATACTGGTAATCTGATGAATTAAGGTGTAGATAAAAATGGGAAGTATAAAAATTTTGAATCGTACAACAGACCTCTCCGGCTGATGATATAAAGTCAGCTGCTCGAGCAGTTTAGAGAGGTTACTTATATTTTTAAGTACAAAAGAAATAAATTAATAATGGCCTTTTGTTAGAAAATTTTTGAATAAAATATTTATACTTCCTGGCACTAATAAGGGGATAATTATACATGTTAAATATTGAGAGAGAGAGAGAGAGAGAGAGAGAGAGAGAGAGAGAGAGAGAGAGAGAGAGAGAGGGGGCAAAGGGGGGCAAAGGGGGCATGGGGGCAGGGGATTCATGATAATCATGCCTAGACAAAAATTTGTTTTTATTCAAATAGATTTGAGTGCTGCTTTTGATTTAGTAAATCACGAGGGGCTTATTTATAAACTTCAGAATCTTGGAGTTGGTGGACATGTTTTAGGCGTGCTTCAAGATTTCCTCGCAGGTAGACAGCAGCGAGTTGCTGTAGATGGGATCTTCAGCAATCCACGACCTATTGTCTGGAGTTCCACAGGGTAGTGCTCTAGGTCCAATGTTAATTTTAGCAGATACAAGTGACATGGTTGTTGGCCTGGAAAACAAGATTGTTCAGTATAACGGTGATGCAACACTTGCAGGTGTAGTTAAATCTCCAATTACGAGAGTTGAAGCTACCCTTAGGTTCAATCACGACATGGAGCTTATTAGTGAACGCTGTAGGCGGTGGTAGACCAAGCTGGCATCATCTATCTTTAGGTCAGACTCGTCTTCCATTCCAACACTACTACAGATGATGGTAGATTGGTTACCAACTCTATGGAAAAGGTTGAACTGCTTCATTGAGCTTTTGAAGCTAAGCAATCAGCTGAGAATGTCCCTCTCCCCGATACTTGTCATCCTGAGCCTATTTTTACAAAATTTGTATTCACTCTAGGGAT